>NC_057802.1:252078707-252112840 GCF_018294505.1 Triticum aestivum | reverse complement strand
ACCCGCCGCCCCACCTCGTCTTCCACGCGCCAAATCGAGCGGCGGCCAGGTAAATCCCTCCTGACCCGCCGGCGTCCACCTCGACCTCCCTCCTCCCCTCCATTCCCTCCTGACTCCTCCACCTTCCCTTCTCTCTGCAGGATCGGACGAACTCCATCATCGAGCAGAACCGGGGCGAGCTCCAGCCCTACCCACCTGCGTCCAGCGCAGGTATGCTCATCCCCTTCCCGCCCCTCCGGCTGCCGGCGTCCGCCCTCCCTCTCCCCTGTCCCCCATCTCTGATTGGCAGTGGTTATGTTGATGAATATAAGTGGTGGTTATTTCAGTGTTTATTTCAGTGAATATAAGTGGTTATGTTGCAAAATCTTCTACTTTGTAATAAAGCTCAAGTGTTTCCAATACATATTTTATATGAGGTTGCATCTGTGTCAACTGTCAAGTTCAGCACTTTCATATGGTATCTCAAGCAAGTCTCATTTCTCATTATCTCAAGCAATATTAATGTAGAAGTGAAGGGTGGTGTCACTGCAGATCGGAGCAGTTCGCTCCTCACACAAATTCAGATGGTCTGCAAGGCCATAACACTGAGCATGGTTCTTGTTTTTAGTAGAAGCTCTATACACACAGTCTCCCAAAATCTTAGCAAATCAGTCATCAGTGTAGGTGCCAGGGTTAGCTAGAGACAATGGAGTAGACAGAACACAGACATATAGTCAAGCCTCTTGAGAGGCTGGAATGATATCAGTGGCAATTAATTTTGCTTTACTGAAAACCTTACTGAAACTAAATTCAGTTAGCTGGGTCATCTTCCACTTGAGAGGCTGGAATGATATCAGTGGCAATTATTTCCTATGATATGATGCAGCAGTAGTAGTAGTATATTGTGCTTAGGGCATGAATCATATGCAGCAGTAGTAGTAGTATTTTGTGATGTGGCAGAATATCTTGTTTCAAATATAGCCTATGCATGTCTTGTTTTCTGGTTATGGATATTGTATAGTACTGCATATCTTGTTTTTTTGTAATATAATGCTTACCAAAGGCACATAAACTGCCAAAACTCAAAGAAATTGGAGTGTTGAAGATATGCTAGTAGAGGACCATATGGTCTGTGGCCTTTTCATCCATATGAAAGTAGAGGCACATTGTGGTGCTAGTTTGCTGGGTTTTGTCTCCGACCATCGTGTCGTGATGATTTTGCAGGTACCCCGAGAGGCCCTTGAGTTTGCCGGAATGTCTATTAACTTCCGTTCCGGCAAATTCGGGTACTCCATATGTCCTATTTTTAGCAAAGGTCATGCTGAAATTTTCCGTGAATTTTAGCATGACCTTGCTAAAAATAGGACATATGGGGCACTTCCGACTAATGCATGGGCCGGGGTATCTTAGTACTTAATTAAGTAGGATCAACTGCCTCTTGTGTTATACATATAGAAGTGTGATATCTACTCATAGTTATTACTAATGTCAGTTGCTCGTCATCGATAAACCCTAATCTGGTAGGATGACCTACTAAAAAAGCCCATACCACATATTCTATTTGGATGGGCGTGTTTTCACCACACTGTGGATTATCTTATTGGACCCAACAGAGATGATGTAGTTTTGAATTATGAACATAGGAAATGTCGTCATCGGACGACGAAAGTCTCTCGGGGGAGTGCGACTGGTTCCACGACGGTCGAGGTCTGTGCGACAGGCCTCACCTGGACGATGATCGACGCTTCAGCATTAAGCTCGAGGAGACCTTCGAAGTTGAAACGGTACGCAATGACGACAAGTGTTTTTTTCATAATTAAGCATGACTTCAACTATTTCAACGTGTAATTTCATCTTTTACAATTCGAGTATAGTTTATCCCATGCCATGCAAGACGCTATGTCTTGGAGAGGATGGATTTTGAAGATCATTAAAATTTTGAAACGAAGAAAATTCACCTAAGGACACATCATGATGTGGATTTTGAAGTAAATCTGTATAATGTTGAGAGCGTAACCCATTTTGGTTGCAAAAATTGGGAAGCATTTTGCAAGATGTATGGTTTTGATGAGGGTATGCTTGTCACCATGGATCTTGGTGATCCTGGCATCGACCAAGACAATATGGACATTTGGGTCCTTGTTGATACGCCTCCAGTTCTACCGCTATGTGAGTTTGTCAAACATAGTTAATTATTAACTAATCTATATTGTTTATTTCAAAATAGTTGACAACTTATTTCCATTGACAGCTTATTTTGATTGTTCAAAAAATGTGTGGAAAATGGTAGACAAAACCCACTACACCGATGGCTCCGACTTAACTTATCAGGAGAAAAATCATCTGGTCGGATTTTGTACTGATCTTGAGAATTACAATATCTACAATCAAACTCCTCAACATTATGGTCAATACGTGCCACTAGTGCACGTGTTGAACTACGGTAACTACCATGGAGATACCCTGGTAAGATTTTTTACTATTACGACATCCGTGCATCTTTTGCATACTTCTAAAACTAGTACATCATTGCTAACTATGAAGTTATTACTATGTTTTTCAACAGAGAATCCCAGAGGATTGTGTGCCTCATTTGATGTATCAGAATGGCAGCCTTCAAGTTTTGAACTTATATCCAGGTCATCCTACGAATCTCAACTGTCCATACCGGATTTCTAGAAGAACTGGAGACATGCTAATCAGAGAATGGAAAAAATGTATGGACAGTCGTAAGGAGGTTCTTGGAAGCAAAAGGAAGCGCTGCGCAAGAATTGGAGACAGGATGATCTCCATTCTCCATAATGGAGAGTCAGGGTCTATATTGTTTTATGCTATTTTACCTTAAATAGGGTATTTTAGGTCCTTAATAACGAGTAGAAGTTGTATGATGATGATTAGTAGGACTTGTTAGGATTAGTATTACTTTCGACAAACTCGCTACTCGCGGTCTCGAGACTTGTAATGTTCTATCTTTGTTCGGTCTTTTGAATTCAGAGACTTATATGATGAATTGTATTCGGAGACTAATCTTCTATTGTATTCGATGAATCTACTGTTGCTGTGTGGTGCTGTTTATATTCTGTCCAATAATATATTTTGTAATCTGTGCAAATATTAGAAAAGAAAAAAATCCCTAATATACATACTAATGGCGCATCACCCAAATGTGTGCCATTAGTATGCCAAAGGATACTAATGGCGCATCACCCAGCAGTGCGCCATTAGTATGGCAAAGCACATGCCCATTGGGAGGCATACTAATGGCGCACCGTGGCCTATACTAATGGCGCACTGCCTGGTGCGCCATTAGTATACCAGATACTAATGGCGCACCAGTGATGCGCCATTAGTAAAAAATACTAGTGGCGTGGTGCTAGTGGCGCACCAGTAGTGCGCCATTAGTAGGCAAAACTGGTGCGCCACTAGTAAGCCTTTTTCTAGTAGTGTTAAATTCATTTGAAATAATGTGCCAGCACTTCTTCAAGAAAAGTCCATTAAATCCATCAGGACTAGGTGATTTATCCATTGGCATTTCCTTCACCACCTGCTCAATTTCCTCTTTGCCAAAGGGTTTCACAAGCACATCCAGCCGAGGTACCTTCCGAATCAGATTTTCCAAATCAAGCCCCATGTTAATACCCTTTGCTTGGCTCATTCTCTCTTTGAAGGCTTTATGAAAAGCATCAGCAATAACATCATGATTGGAGGTGACAGATCCATCCCCCAAGGTCAGAGAGGCAATTGAGTTTCTCCTATGCCTCTCAGAGGCCATAGCTTGAAAAAACTTGGAATTTTCCTCCCCTACCTTGATATATCTGATGGTGCATCTTTTCTTCCAATAAACACAATGTAAGTGCACCAAGTGAGCATGGTGCAATTTCACCAGCTTCCTAAAATTGAATTTCTGTCTGAATAAAGGTCTACAGTCCTCCAAACTGTCTAGTTAGCAGATGACCCAATTACATTTCTCAATCAGAATTGTGATATGTGAAATACCCTTTTGCCAGGACTTTAAAGCCTTCCTCAGGGCCTTTAATTTATCTGAAATTATGGCAATGATGTGCTGCTTGGGGGAAGGTTGTGACCATGACTGCTGCACACAATCCAAAAAACTAGGCTGCTCAGTCCAGCAATTCTCTAACCTGAAAATGTTAGCCTTTGGAATAGAGGTGGAGATATTAACTAGACAGGGCACATGACCTGAGTTGGTTCTGGCCAGGGGAAGCACCTGAGTCATTGGATAAGAATCAATCCAGTTTGCAGAGGTGAAGATCCAGTCAAGCTGTTCCAATAGAGGAGAATCTTGCATATTTGACCAAGTGTATTTTCTGCCTTTGAGGGGCAGCTCAAGTAGACCAAGGTGTCCAATTATTTCACTAAAGATGAACATATCATTAACATCCCCCCGGCAAGTTTCTGTTATCCTGTGACCTTATAAAGTTAAAATCCCCCAAGACCATCCAGTTGGATTGGGGGTCAATATTCAGATTGTAGAGCCACTGAACAAAATCATCCCTCATTTCTCCTTGACTAGGGCCATACACATTCACCAAAGTCCAGCAATCATTGTTACGAACTAAAGTGAATTTAACCACAATGCTGTAGGGTTTCACTTCAACCAAAGAGCTAGTGAAACAATCAGTTCTCCAAGCAACTAAAAGGCCACCTGAGGCCCCTCTAGAGGGGGACTCAATGAACTGATCAAAACGAGCTGGACAAATGCTTTTAATTAACTGACAGACACATTTAGTTAACTTAGTTTCTTGCAAACAAACCACCGAGCATTGGCTCTCATTAATTTTTTCTCTAACTGCCCGTTGGCGCATTTCAGAATTAAGGACCCTTAAATTCCAACAGAGAACCTTCCAGCTGCGCTTAGAATTTAAATTCATATTTAACCAGCATAGTTTGGGCAGCAAAAGTACAACACATAGTGTTGCACAACGAAACCATAACACCACTGGAAATAAAAAGTTCAGCAAAACCACAGCCAGGCGACATAAGTAGCATTACAGGCCTAAGATAACTAGCATATTTAAAGGGCTTGCCATACCAAATGCAAGCATGAAGATGACGCATCATTTATCAGCCCTAGTGGAAGAATCTTTAGAAGGTTCATCCATAAGCTTCTCCTTAGTGAGCAGCACCGGATCCATCTCCAGGTCCAACCCTGCAGTGTGCAGCACTTCTATGGGTGTCTCAGGTGGAATGAGCTAATCTCCTTGCTGGGCCGGATTGCCCATTGGGCTGCTTTGCTGGGCCTTGGGGAGGCAGTAACAGGTTTAGCTCTGGGCCTCTTCTTCCTGGGCTGCTGTGGCAATTCTTCAAAAACATGTTTAAATCCATCCCGCCAAGCAGAGCTTCTAGTACAACACCGAACTGAGGTTTCCATGATTGGAACTGCCACTTTCTTCTTTCCTTTACTCTTCAAAGGCTGGGTTTTGGCAGCAGAGAAAACAGTTAAGCTCTTCTGAGTGCAGTCATCAGAAACAACAGAGGGGGTTGTGATCAATTGGGGTTTGATCCACAAATAAAGCTCAGGCCACTGGTCAGCTGGGCAAAGTGATCACTTCTCGAGTCTCAGGAGGAGAATCAGCCGACCTTATCAGCGTGGGGATCAGGAGATCCACATCAAAGGCAATATCTCATGCACGTTTGGAGTAAATCACTAGGCCCATTGGTTTGCAGAAAATTGGGGGAGGAACTTCCAAAACATCAAACTCTGGCAGAAGCGTGAGGAAAGATCGTTTCCAAATCATCTCAGGAGGGAGTGACGGGCCCTCCACCACACGCACCATGCCAACGAACAGCTGCTGCGGTTAAATAACAGGTGGCTGGTACAATTGCAAGCAGCTGCACAGGGTCAACTGCATCTTGTTGTTCCACAGGCTCTACTTGAACGTGCTCGACAGGCTCAGCTTCAATGTGCTGCTCAACAAGCTCTACTTCAATGTGCTGCTCGACAGGCTCAGCTTCAATGTGCTGCTCAACAGGCCCTGCTTCAAAGTGTTGCATGATAGGCTCTACTTCATGCTGGACATGCTCTACAACCTGAACTGGCTCGGCAGCATCCTGAACCGCAAGGACAACCTGTTCAACAGATACAGAGGCTTCAGGCTGATCAATGACCATGGAAACTTGATCTTGAGGCGGCTGCTCCGGCTGCTGAGGAGGCTGCTCCACCCACACTGCATTTCCCCAGCCATCCGCATCATGGGCCTGCATTGGGGGCTCAGGCGCCAATGGAGCCTCATTCCAACCCAGCTAGGGGTAAGGGGGTAACACGCATGGAATATTGCCAGGCACAAGCTGCCCAGGGAGCAGATGAGGATTGCCATCGAGCGGCATGAGGTCCTCATCGTTAGGCATCTGATCAGCAAAATCTGCCCCAAGAACATAGTAAGCCGCAGTCCAAGAAACCCTAGCCCCTCCCCATTCAGCATAATCTCCAAAAACCACACTACGTGGTACCAACAGAGTATCAGGAAAAGAAGCCCTGACCAAAGTACGAACTAGGTATGGATCCTCATTGTCCCAAGATATAAACTTACCAAAAGTACTGACTGCTTGAGCAATGAACTCAGTGGTACGATAATCCAAGGGAATTCCAATAAACATGAGACATCCATCTCTGAACCCATGAGCACCTCGAACCCCCCCCCTCATCGTGCTTCATAAAACGGACAAAGCAATCGTTCCCAATATCAAAAGGAGCATGCTGAATCAAACCATAACTGACTACAGGGTCTCTGACTTGAAAAAGCCCGACGCCATGGAACCAAGGTTGAGCAGAGCGAACCATAATACCTCTGTTTTGCAGAAACTCGGCCACTTCCTCTCTGACCGGCCCCAATGGCCCGTCCGGACGCGGGATCACCTCCGCAACCATGTAATCCTCATGGCGGCGTGGCGGCCTCGAAGATGGCTTGATGTAGGTGCGCGGCAGGCGAAACTGGCCACCATCGATGATGTGGTGGCCGACCGGGACAAAGCACTCAGGATCAATCTCAAAGCCGCCATGGTCGGGGAGGGAAGATCTGAAGCTGGAGCAGAGGAGGGAGATTGTGTTTGCTGTGTATTGGGCAGAGCTGAGGTGACCGGGCGAGGCATCTCGTCGGCAGGGGTGTAGTTTCCCAGACCGGTAGGAGACCCCGATAAATCCGAGCTATGCTTGCGATTAATTGGCCTCCATACCAATCTGTTAGCTCGCGCGTACTCAAAACAATCCTTTCTATAGTGACCTGCCCGAGAGCAAGCCGAGCAGACCATTCGCCTTCCACAAGACGATGACAGGTGGCCATGCGCGTTGCATATTGAGCATGTCATAATTTGGGCCACCATGTCATTGAGCAAATTATCAAACTAGTTAGCCCCTCCTCTGAGCTAGGTATTTGAGGGAAATCCCCTACAGGCCTGCTACTAGGGCTCGACAATGGGCCCGAGGATTCCACATGACCAGTGGCGCTTGGGCCTGCAATTGGGCTATGCGGCTGGGCTATAGTTTGAATAACCGGAAGCCCCGGATCTCTCGCTTGAATCACGGCCGAAGCATCACAATGATCGGGCTGACCGCCGCTCGCCGGAGGATCTCCCACCGACGAGATAAGAACTGTGCCAAAGGTGATGGGTGGCCTAGCCACTGTCCAGTGCAATTCAAGAGGAGGAGGAGGAGGAGGGTGAATAACAACCCTTTCATGAGCTGACACATCATAGCCCGCATCATTAGCCGTGTCATTATATAAGATCTTATAGCATCCAAAATACTCATAGCATGGATGAATAAACATCGTATATTATGGGGCAGAAGGAGTTTATTACATTTTTACAAATATCAGCCGATTAACTGCAGTTAAAAGCTGCTGTGTTGTTGGTGTTCTTGCTGATCTTCTATGTATATCTAGATATCATCAGAACATTAAGGTAACACTCTTGGTTTGAGACTACATTTGCCAAAGGTTGCCACACCTAAGTGATACGTCTCCAGCATATCTATAATTTTTGATTGTTCCATGCTGTTATATTATCAATCTTGGATGTTTTATAATCACTTTATAGTCATTTTATATCATTTTTCGGTACAAACCTATTGACATAGTGCCAAGTGCCAGTTGCTATTTTCTGCATGTTTTTTACATCACAGGAAATCAATACCAAACGGAGTCCAAATGCAACGAAACTTCATGGAGATTTTTTATAGACTAGAAGACACCCAATGGGCCAAGGCAGCGCCTGGGGGGGGGGGTTCTCCGAGGGGAACACAACCCACCAGGGCGCGCCAGGAGGCCCAGGCGCGCCCTGGTGGGTTGTGCCCACCTCGGGTGCCCCCCGAACCGCCTCTTTGCTCTATAAATACCCCAATATTCCAGAAACCATAGGGGAGTCGACAAAAATCAATTCCAGCCAATGCAAAGTCCAGAACCACCAGATCCAATCTAGACACCATCACGGAGGGGTTCACCACTTCCATTGGTGCCTATCCGATGATGCGTGAGTAGTTTACACCTACGTGTCCGTAGTTAGTATCTAGATGGCTTCCTCTCTCTCGTTTGATTCTCAATACAATGGTCTCTTGGAGATCCATATGATGTAACTCTTTTTGCAGTGTGTTTGTTGGGATCGGATGAACTTTGAGTTTATGATCAGATCTATCTTTTTATATCCATGAAAGTTATTTGAGTTTCTTTGATCTCTTATATGCATGATTGCTTATAGCCTCATATTTCTTCTCCGATATTTGGGTTTTGTTTAGCCAACTTGATCTATTTGTATTGCAATGGGAAGAGGTGCTTTGTAGTGGGTTCGATCTTACGGTGCTTGATCCCAGTGACAGAAGGGGAACCGACACGCATGTATCGTTGCTACTAAGGATAAAACGATGGTGTCTATTTCTACATAAATAGATCTTGTCTACATCATGTCATCGTTCTTATTGCATTACTCCATTTCTCCATGAACTTAATACACTAGATGCATGCTGGATAGCTGTCGATGTGTGCTGTAATAGTAGTAGATGCAAGCAGGAGTCGGTCTACTAATCTTGGACGTGATGCCTATATAATGGTCATTGCTGGATATCGTCATGATTATTTGAAGTTCTATCAATTGCCCAACAGTAATTTGTTTACCCACCGTTTGCTATTTTTCTTGAGAGACGCCACTAGTGAAACCTATGACCCCCGGGTTTCTTTCTCATATTATTTGCCTTTGTGATCTATTTTATTTGCCTTTTATTTTCAGATCTATTAAACCAAAAATACAAAAATACCTTGCTGCAATTTATTCTTATTTATTTTATTTGGCGTTCGATCTATCAATCTACTACAAGTTCCTCATGCCCGTTTGCCTATCTTTGGGCGCCGCTACCCAAAAGGGATTGACAACCCCTTTTACACGTGGGGTTGTGAGTAGTTG
Source organism: Triticum aestivum (assembly GCF_018294505.1). Lineage (NCBI taxonomy): Eukaryota > Viridiplantae > Streptophyta > Magnoliopsida > Poales > Poaceae > Triticum > Triticum aestivum. The sequence goes on along the minus strand of NC_057802.1, from coordinate 252,103,450 downwards.
TTATTTGTGTGTGATAACCCACAAGTATAGGGGATGACAACAGTTTTCGAGGTTAGAGTATTCAACCCAAATTTATAGATTCGACACAAGGGGAGCCAAAGAATACTTGAAGGTATTAGCAGCTGAGTTGTCAATTCAACCACACCTGGAGATTAATTATCTACAACAAGTTTGATAGTTTTGATAATAGTAACAGTAGCAACGGTAACGGTAACAGTGATAGCAGTGATTTTGTAGCAAGTGCAACAATGACAGCTGCAGTATTAACTTAGCAAGAACAATATAAGATAAATTCGTAGGCATTGGATCGGTGACTGATGTCTACTACACAACCTTCTTCTTGTAGACGTTGTTGGGCCTCCAAGTGCAGAGGTTTGTAGGACAGTAGCAAATTTCCCTCAAGTGGATGACCTAAGGTTTATCAATCCGTGGGATGCATAGGATGAAGATGGTCTCTCTCAAGCAAGCCTGCAACCAAATAACAAAGAGTCTCTTGTGTCCCCAACACACCCAATACAATGGTAAATTGTATAGTGCACTAGTTCGGCGAAGAGATGGTGATACAAGTGCAATATGGATGGTAGATATAGGTTTTTGTAATCTGAAAATATAAAAACAGCAAGGTAACTAAAGATAAAAGTGAGCGTAAACGGTACTGCAATGCTAGGAAACAAGGCCCAGGGTTCATACTTTCACTAATGCAAGTTCTCTCAACAATAATAAAACAATTGGATCATATAACTACCCCTCAACATGAAACAAAGAGTCACTCCAAAGTCACTAATAGTGGAGAACAAACGAAGAGATTATGGTAGGGTACAAAACCAGCTCAAAGTTATCCTTTCTGAACGATCTATTCAAGAGTCCGTAGTAAAATAACATGAAGCTATTCTTTCCATTTGATCTATCATAGAGTTCGTACTAGAATAACACCTTAAGACACAAATCAACCAAAACCCTAATGTCACCTAGATACTCCAATGTCACCTCAAGTATCCGTGGGTAGGATTATATGATATGCATCACACAATCTAAGATTCATCTATTCAACCAACACAAAGAACTTCAAAGAGTGCCCCAAAGTTTCTACCATAGAGTCAAGACGAAAATGTGTGCCAACCCCTATGCATAAGTTCACAAGGTCACTGAACCCGCAAGTTGATCACCAAAACATACATCAAGTAGGTCACGTGAATATCCCATTGTCACCACAGATAAGCACATGCAAGACATACATCAAGTGTTCTCAAATCCTTAAAGAATCAATCCGATAAGATAACTTCAAAGGGAAAACTCGATCCATTACAAGAGTGTAGAGGGGGAGAAACATCATAAGATCCAACTATAATAGCAAAGCTCGTGATACATCAAGATCGTGCCGAATCAAGAACATGAGAGAGAGAGAGAGAGATAGATTAAACACATAGCTACTGGTACATACCCTCAGCCCCGAGGGTGAACTACTCCCTCCTCATCATGGAGAGCGCCGGGATGATGAAGATGGCCACCGGTGAGGGATCCCCCCTCCGGCAGGGTGCTGGAACAGGGTCCCGATTAGTTTTTGGTGGCTATAGAGGCTTGCGGCGGCGGAACTCCCGATCTAGGTTATGTTCTGGAGATTTCTGTATATATATAAGAGGTTTTGGCGTCGGGAACAAGTCAGGGGGGGTCTCCGAGGCGGCCACGAGGTAGGGGGCGCGCCCAGGGGGTAGGGCGCGCCCCCACCCTTGTGGGTGCCTCGGGACTCTTCTGGCCCATCTTCGATACTCCATGGGCTTCTTCTGGTCCAAAAATAATCTCCGTGAAGTTTCAGGTCAATTGGACTCCGTTTGGTTTTCCTTTTCTGCAAAACTCGAAAATAAGAAAAAAAACAGAAACTGGCATTGGGCTCTAGGTTAATAGGTTAGTCCCAAAAATCATATAAAATAGCATATAAAACATCCTAGATGGATAATATAATAGCATGGAACAAACAAAAATTATAGATACGTTGGAGATGTATCAGTGACTTGTTGGATGACATTCATCATGAGATAGTTATAAACTAGGGCGGTACGACACTAGCTCCAGTTCATCAATATAATGTAGGCATGTATTCCGTAAATAGTCATACGTGCTTATGGAAAGAACTTGCATGACATCTTTTGTCCTACCCTCCCATGGCTGCGGGGTCCATATTGGAAACTAAGGGAAATTAAGGCCTCCTTTTAATAGAGAACCGGAACAAAGCATTAACACATAGTGTATACATGAACTCATCAAACTACGGTCATCACCAGGAGTGGTCCCGACTATTGTCACTCCGGGGTTGCCGGATCATAACACGTAGTAGGTGACTATAACTTGCAAGATCGGATCTAGAACATGGATATAATGGTGATAACATAAATGGTTCAGATCTGAGTTCATGGCACCCGGGCCCAAAGTGACAAGCATTAAGCATGGCAAATTGATAGCAACATCAATCTTAGAACATAGTGGATACTAGGGATCAAGCCCTAACAAAACTAACTCGATTGCATGGTGAATCTCATCCAACTCCTCACCAACCGGCGAGCCTACGAAGGAATTACTCACTCCCGGTTGGGAGCATCATGGAATTGGCGATGGAGAAGGGTTGGTGATGACGAAGGACGAAGATCCCCCTCTCCAAAGCCCCAAACGGACTCCAGATCTGGCCTCCCGATGAAGAACAGGAGGTGACAGCGGCTCCGTCTCGTGGATCGCGATAATTCTTTCTCCCTGATTTTTCTGGAAAAATAGGATTTTATAGCGTCGGTTTCAGGGTATGCGGGGCCACCAGGTGAGGACAACCCACCTGGGCGCGTTAGGAGGGGGGCGCCATGGTGGGTTGTGCCCACCCAAGTGCCTCCCTCTGGTGGGTCTTGGCTCCAGAAATTATCTTTATTGATATAAAAAATCCTCGCAAAGTTTCGTTCCATTCCGAGAACTTTTATTTCTGCACAAAAATAACACAATGGTAGTTCTACTGAAAACAACGTTAGTCCGGGGTTAGTTTCATTCAAATCATGCAAATTAGAGTCCAAAACAAGAGGAAAAGCATTAGGAAAAGTAGATACGTTGGAGACGTATCAGTTTGCAGGTGCTATTTACATTGTGTTGCTTGGTTCTCCTACTGGTTCGATAACCTTGGTTTCATCACTGAGGGAAATACCTACCGCTGCTGTGCTGCATCATCCCTTCCTCTTTGGGGAAACACCGACGTAGCTTCAAGCCGCAATCACTAAGGTTAGTAAAGTTTGACAAACTTAGGTGTGTGTTTGGTTCAGCCACATCTTAGGCAAGCCACACTATGGTCCCACATCACATACACTCAATAAGTGTGGCAAGATTCTCTTAGGCGTGCCAACTTGTGGCTCTCGTTTTGAAGAACTAACCCTTTGGCAAGTTTGGTAACATTGTATGGCAAAGTGTGGCACTCCTAGGCTTACAACCAAACAACCCTTCCTTGTTGCTATGTGGCCTAGGATTGCATATTTAGTCATTCAGTACAATGCATCTTGCTATGTAGCCTTAGATATGTTAGATATGGCCCTAGTTAACCTACCGATAAATGGGTTAAGGATATATTCAGTTAAATGTACGATTCAACGATTAATCCCTTATCAGCCCTGGGGCTATATGGTACCAGCTACCGATATCCTGAACGGTGAGTATATATAAGCCATGGGATGAACTAACCTCGATGGTAAACATCAGTTATTCCCAATATTGTCCCGTGTAAGTACATCTAAAGGCATGTTAAGCACAACAGGCTAAACATCAACCAAATATATCCTTGGCAGACAACATAATCTCCAAATGATAGCTTCATGGTGAAGGTTTAAGTACGCTAGTTAAGAAAAACAAGAAGTGGAAAGGTGTGTTATTAACTGCAACAGGCTTAACATTTAAAAACAAGCGAAACATAGTCATTCAAACTTGTATTGTCCAGGTCTAAGTACACTAGTTATTGTTAAATCAAATGGAAAGGCGTGTGTTAAATCAAATGGAAAGGCGTGTTAAATGCAACATGCTTAACATCAACCAAGTATAGTCATTCATAGAGCTATTGTTAAAACTGGTATTGATGAAATTGAACTGCATAGTTCATACTAGCACATATAGAACATCACATTGTGAATAAATGAAATAAACAAGGCATACTACGAACAACCAAAGATGGCAATTGAAACTGGACATATGCTAACTACAAACAACCGAACAACCAAAAACCGTTAAAATAAAAAAGGCGTAATGCAAACAACCAAATATAGCAATAAATACTACATAGGTTCTCACTACAAAAGGGGTTCGAGAAAACAAATCATGGGATTCCCCCGGTGAAGAGGCACGACAAAACAAATAATGGGTTTCCTCACTTGTCACAGATGGGCTCCTCCTCGTGGTCGCCGTCGATGAGGTCTGACTTGGGAGCTGAGGATCCCAAGCCAGTGTCACAGAATGTGTCCTTCAAAAATGACAAAAGGGGCTCCATGGTGATGAAGGATGGCAAATTGTTCCTAACAAGCCACAGGAGATTAGCGGCAGGGCGATCGATGAGATCGATGCCTGTTGAACCCGAGGGGTTGGGGGTGGGCAACTTAACCTTTGACATAGCCAGCATCAAGCCGTCTCTATCGACGACCTTGATGTTGTATCCAGCGTCCGTGACATACCAGAATACTCTAGCCCGCTGATTGAAAGGCTACGGGCAGTCATCGTCGGCAGCTTCCTCGGCGGCCACCTCGCCAACGTCGGGCGAAGAGGCCGCGGTAAAGCTCTTTTGGGCCATGTGCTCCTCGAGCTCCCTGGGAAGCATAGCCGGGCTTAGGTTGCGACCCTATGGAGTGGGGGAGGGGGATGGGGATCTATGGGAAAGGGGGCGTTTCGTAGGAATCATCTAAGAAACTCAGGGCGGTGAGGGTATGTATATCAATGGGTAACCTACACGGGCAGACCGGCAGAGGTTGACGATGGAGGCGGCGTGACCGCGGCGGCAGTGACCTATAGCTAGGGTTTCTAGCGAGGGAGGATGGTGTGTGTGTGTGTGTGTGAGAGAGAGAGAGAGAGAGAGCGGGGGATTTGGGGTGAGTGCAGGATTTGGGTGTGTGTGTGTGGAGGGGGTCCAAGGGTGTTTGAGGAAATGCCGTGGGTAAATTTTTTACTAGGCGTAAGTAAAATGGCGGGGCTACCAAAAATTTGGATCAAGGGATTGAAACAGAGTGGGGCAGGAGTAGCAAACATCACACACGGTTAAAACATAATAATCGTGTGCTATCAAACAGAAAAACACTCCAGTTGAGCAGATATTTTTGAGATTGCAAGGGATGCAGTCGGGAGTAAAATGCTGGGTCTACTGAAATTTGGATCAATGGATTGAAGCAGAGTGGGAGTAACAGACATCGCACACAGTCCACACATACTAATCGTGTGCTGTCAAACAGAAAAACCCTTTAGGCGGGTAGATATTTTCGAGATTGTGAGGGAGTAGATATTTTTGAGAGCAGGAGGGAAGCCTCGTGGAGCCCAATCTACTGTGATGATGTGGGCGATAGGGGCACGGGTGTGGCACACGGGTAGTCCGAGGGAACCGTGTCTGTTGCGTACCCGATCAGAGACGGTTGCTGCATCCGACTCGTCTGTTGTTTATAAATTTGGAAAAAAACGCGAGAAATGGTCAGAACACGAACACACTTGCATGTGGACCAAATATATGTATGAAAAGGGTGGTTTGATGTTCAAATACCCAATGCACAACTTTGATGTGGCACCTATCGCACAAAGTGCACGGTATTATTGCTAGCCCCCCCTCCCCCCACACACACACTTCATGTTGGCGGGAGGGGAATCCTAGCTATGAACGCATGCCCCCAAATAGCTAGGTCCGACATCTCACCCTAACGTAACACAAAATCGAAAGGAGTACATCATGGTCAACCCCCCTTTGCTTCCAATAAAATGTGGACCGTGTGCGGGCCCACAAATGTGTGCTTGTGGCGCGAGATGGGTGAGACCACATACGAAGCACACCTGCAGGTGGCCCAATATGTGTGTGTGTGTGTGTGAAAACGGTGTGGTGTGATATTTAAATACCCAATTCACAAATTTGATGTGGCACATGTTCCTCGCAAATTAACCGGACATCCCCGACCCCACATGGTTCAACAAGTGTGAAGTTGCCCCCACCCCACACACACACTTTGAGTCGGTGGGAGGGGGCATCTCACCAAGACGTATTGTAACACTGGCCAAGAAGAATCACCACCTTGGTCGTAAAACCTCTTGGGTCAAAGTGATGGACGACGTCAACATGCGGCCCCACAAATAGGCTAGCCTGTCGCCTAACTACGCGAGGGACTACTGAGGACAACCACTACATGCATGTGCCCCAAACATATGTATGGAAGTGTTATGTGGTGTTTGAATATACCCAATGCACAACTTTGATGTGGCATCGTGCTTTTGGAACCGGAAAGTCCCAACACGGAGCGAGGATTCATGACGCGTATAGTATATATATGGATTAATGTGTATGCATGAGCTTAGACTTAGGTCTGGAATCTCACCATGATCGACGTATGACTATATGGTAACATGAACCAAGAGAAGAAGAATCCACCCTGGTAACCTCTCTTGTTGTCAGTCGAAGTGATGGACGTCCACGCCGGGCCACAAATATATAGGCCGTCGATGATAACCAAGCGAGGGAGAGTGTCCAAAGACAACCACTACATGCATGTGCCCCAAACATATGTATGGGCATGCATGATGCATGCAAATGTTTGAATACCAAAAGCACAACAGTTTGATGTGGCGCATGCGTTGAAAATCGCACAGTCCCTACATAGAGCGAGGTTCATGATGCGTCGCATGCTCGCCCCCCCGGCCCCCACTTCGATCCGGTGGGAGAAATTGATGTGTACACATGCGCTCAAAGTATATTATGTGATCTCACAACATGACATGTACCATATAAGATGAACCAAAATTTAATCCCCTCCTGATTGTAAGTCAAATTAACCTCTATCACTGTTGGTCAAAGTGATTGACCAAGCCGGCACAGAGATGGATGAAGCATATCGTTGATAACCCCGTGACTGAGTGCTAGAGGACAACCGCCATCGCTTGCATGTGGGCCAAACACATGTATGGAGATGTGTGGTTGTGATGTTTGAATACCTAATATGCACAACTTTGACATGGCACCTGCCTCGAAAACCTTTAAGTCCCCACACAAAGCAAGGTTCATGACACACAGTATATGCTGGCCCCCTCCCCTCTTCGATGCGTAATATATACTCCTACCGTAACACAATGTGAAAATAATCCTCCTTGTTCATCAGATTTACCTCTCTTGTTGGGTCAAATTAGATGGACGACGACCTCGCGGGCCCGTGGAGGTAAGCGTCGCAGGCGAGTGAGTGACAACCATCGTCTTCACGTGGCCCAAAGAGGTGTTGGTGATGTGTGAATACCCAATATGCACAACTTTGATGTGGCACCTGCCTCAGAAACCGAAAAGTCCCCACAGAGAGCGAGATCGTTCATGGCATGTGTGTAGTATGTGCTGCCCCCCTCCTCCCCTCTTCGACATGTACTATATACTCCTACCGCAACACAAACCAAAAAGAAAACCTCCTTGTTGGTCAAATTAACCTCTCTCGTTGGGTCAAAGTGATGGACAACCTCGCGGGCCCACGGATGGAAGCATCGCACGCGAGTGACTGTCCTATATGACGCCCAGTATATGTTGCCCCCACCCTTTTGACGCGTACTATATATATACTTCTACTATACGTAACACAAACCAAAAATTGACCATCCTTGTTGGTCAAATTAACCTCTCTCGCTGTAGGTCATAGTTATGGACGACGACCTCGCGGGCCCACAGAGAGCGTCACATGGGAGTGAATGTCCTAGGACCACCGCATGCATGTGGCCCGAAGATGCATGTCAATTTTTTTGCAGCGAACATGCGACCAAAGGAGTTTAGTGTTGAATATTGAAAAAAAGATATCATTTGTCCATTTTTATAAATTGACTGATTTCCTAGGGATTTAATGTGAAAAAAATCAAATTTGAGCTACATGAGACCCGTGACCAGGGGCGAGCCCAGTTCAATTCATGGCTATTCGGTTGAATACCCTTTATTTTTGTCAAAAGAATTGATGTATACAATGTATATTACGTACATGTATATGGAAATTAAGGAAACTAAGAGAAAATGAGAGGCTATCAAGCCTTTTAGCCCACGTTCTGGTGTCACCCGACATGGCCCAGTAGCCGTATCCCATGCTCATGGCCCATTCAAAAATAGTTGCGGCCTGCCTGATTGCACCGTACTGAACACGACAGGTTCCCTCATAAAAAAAGAACACGACAGGTTAAAGGGCGCGCCGCCTCCCCAAACCGCCAATTCTGATCGCAGCTCGTCTTTCCACGACACCACCTCAGTGGCACAGCTAGACAGGGCACGACGCACATGGCAGGGGCAGGCGCGACCATGGCCACGGGCCGGCGGGCCGCAACACGACGCAGACATCTCGTATGCGGCATGGGGTATTCGTCCCGAATTACCTACCTCAATGCTCGATATCAGGATAGACTGTGGTCAGATTCTGCTTGCTATGCAGCGTCCACTTCCCCACATGTGTACAAACAGCAATAGCAGCAAGTTATTTTGCCTAGTTGGCTTTCTATTTCAGCATATTGAAATTTCTGATTTGTTTGCACTTCATAGTGAATTAATGTATTGTTTAAACAAGATAAATTGAGAATTTGCTTGAGTTACTAAGTCATCTAATACATTAATATTGTTTGCAGTTTGTGATGTAGATTTGAAATGCGAGAATCCTTGTGAATAATGAATTTGTATCAATGAACATTACTTCTAACAATTAGCACTCAAAACTAGCGATTGCAAAACTATATCCTTAAAAAATTTGAATACACACTCTTCAAATCCTCGGCCCACCCCTACCCGTGACAATGCACCAAAATAGATTGGAAAATCATATGTGTATGTGTCCCTGGGTGCATGTTTAGTCCCCATGCAAGAAATTTCTAACATTGAGAACCTTGATTTTAAAATCTAGTAAATCCAAAACGAAGTTTAAATTCATGAAACTTATCGTGGTGTCATATGGACACCAATAGACTTTGATTTTATATTATTTTGTTCAATTTGAGACAAGTTCTGATATAATTGAAGGCTCATGTCCGTGTCAGTATTTCCCCGAAGAGTAAGGGATGATGCAGCACAGCTATGGTAAGTATTTACCTCAATGATGAAACCAAGGTTATCGAACCAGTAGGATAACCAAGCAACACTATGTAAACGGTACCTGTACACAAAGAACAAATAGTTGCAACCCGACGCGTAAGAGGGGTTGTCAATCCCTCAAGGGTAAAAGATAGATTGATTTGTATGCTTTTGGATAAATAGATCTCGCAATAAAAAAATAATTAAAGAAAAGTGCAGGAAGGTATTTTTGGATTTTTAGAATAATAGATCTGAAAACAAAAGCAAATAAAAATAGATCTCAAAGCAAATATGATAAAGAATAGACCCGGGGCCCGTAGATTTCACTGGTGGCTTCTCTCGAGAAAAATAGCATATGGCGGGTAAACAAATTACTGTTGGGCAATTGATAGAACTTCAAATAATTATGACAATATCCAGGAAATGATCATTATATAGGCATCACATCTAAGATTAGTAGACCGACTCCTGCCTGCATCTACTACTATTACTCCACACATCGACTGCTATCTAGCATGCATCAAGTGTATTAAGTTCATGGAGAAATGGAGTAGTGCAATAAGAACAATGACATGATGTAGACAAGATCTATTCATGTAAGAATAGACCCCATCTTGTTATCCTTAATAGCAACGATTAGTACGTGTCTTGCTGCCCCTTCTGTCACTGGGAAAGAACACCGCACGACCAAACCCATCACAAAGCACATCTTCCCATGGCAAGCAAAATTGATCTAGTTGGCCTAACTAAACCAAAGATTCGAAGAAGAAACACGAGGTTATAAGTAATCATGCATATAAGAGATCAAAAACTCAAATAACTTTCATGGATAAAATAGATCTGATCATAAACACAAAGTTCATTGGATCCCAACAAACACACCGTAAAAAGAGTTACATCAAATAGATCTCCAAGACACCATTGTATTGAGAATCAAGAGAGAGAGAGAGAGAGGAAGCCATATAGCTACTAACTACGGGCTCATAGGTCAACAATGAACTACTCACGCATCATCGGAGAGGCACCAATGAGGATGATGAACCCCTCCGTGATGGTGTCTAGATTGGATCTGGTGGTTCTGGAACTTGTGGCGGCTGGAATTGTGTTCCGTCGACTCCCCTTGGGTTTTTGGATTTTCGGGGTATTTATAGAGCAAAGAGGCAGTGAGGGAGGTGGCCGAGGTGGGCACAAACAACCAGGGTGCGCCTGGGCCCCCAGGCGCGCCCAAGTGGCTTGTGCTCCCCTCGGAGCCCCCCTCTAGTACTTCTTTGGCCCAACAGGTGTCTTCTGGTTCAGAAAAAATCTCCAAAAAGTTTCGCTGCGCTTGGACTCCGTTTGGTATTGATTTTCTGTGAAGTAAAAAACAGCAACTGGCACTGGGCACTATGTCAATAGGTTAGTCCCAAAAGATGATATAAAGTTGCTATAAAATGATTGTAAAACATCCAAGAATGATAATACAACATCATGGACCAATCAAAAATTATAGATACGTTGGAGACGTATCAGCATCCCCAAGCTTAATTCATGCTCGTCCTTGAGTAGGTAAATGATAAAAACAAAATTTTGGATGTGGAATGTTGCCTAACATGTTCATCACATATTCTTTTCTTTTGTAGCATGGACATATGGACTTTTACATGGTTGAAAGCAATAGTCTAGTTTTGACATGAAGATTTCAATACTCAAGCATATCGACAAGCAACCATGTCTTTCAAAATATCAACAGTAAAGCAAGCTATCCCTAGCCCATTATGCTCAATCATTGATCCATTCATGAAACACACTCGCATATTAGCTACATCCAATGCTCAAGTACGATCATAGTGCCCCTTAGTTGGTTCTTTATAGGAGAAGATGGAGACTCGAATAAAAATAAAAATTGCATAAAGTAAATAAAAAGACCCTTCGCAGAGGGAAGTAGGGATTTGTAGAGGTGCTAGATGTTAAAGCGAAAAAATGGAGATAAAACATTTTGGGTGGCATGCTTTTCCTGTCAACAAAAACGATCGAGTAGTTCCCAATACTTTCCATGCTAGATATATCATAGGCGGTTCCCAAACAGAAAATAAAGTTTATTCCTTTTTCCACCATACTTTCACATTCCACGGCTAGCCGTATCCATGGGTACCGTCCATATCAACACTTTCCAAGGAATTTATTAATTGACAACATAAAGTAAATTCATTTTTCATTTCGGGACTGGGCATCCCTAATACCTTTGTCGTACTCTCGTGCAATGACAAGTGAATAAACACTCACTTGAGAATAACACATCTAGCATGGAAAAATATCAGCCGCCCCTATCGTTTCATGAGCGGTACGAGCACACAAAAGAGAAATTATTTTAAAAATTAGGGATGGCACATACAAATTTGCTTAGAACGGCACAGGAATACCGCATATAGGTAGGTATGGTGGACTCATATGGAAAAACGGGGTTTAAGGATTTTGGATGCACAAGTAGTAATCCCACTTAGTACAAATGAAGGGTAGCAAAAAGATTGAGAAGCAACCAACCAAGAAACAAAAAATCACATAAGCCAACATTAAGTGTAACTAACACCGAATAATGCACCACAAGTAGGATGTAATTTCATTGCATAACTACTGACTTTCGTGCTTGCATAGGGAAACACAAGCCTTAACACCAATATTCTTACTAAAGCACAATTACTCACCAACATGACTCACATATCACTATCATCATATCTCAAAACAATTACAAAGAATCAAGTTTATTTTGTCCAATGATCTTCATGAATTTTTTTATTATACCCCTCTTGAATATCTACCACTTTGGGACTAGTTTCATATGTTGCTTTTGATAGCTCAAACAAATTTAAGTGAAGAACATCAGCATAAAAAAATTCTTCTCTCCGAATAATATAAGTGAAGCATGAGAGAATTTATTCAAAATTTTACTAACTCTCAAATAAATCAAAGTGAAGCATGAGAGCATTTCTTAAAAAAATAGTAAAGCACACCGTGATCAAAAAGATATAAGTGAAGCACTAGAGCAATTCCATAGCTCAAAAAAAATAAGTGAAGCATAAAGAGCAATTCTAACAAATCATAGCATAATTTTGGCTCTCTCAAATAGGTGTGTCCAGCAAGGATAGATGACACAAACTAAAAAACAAAACAAGCAAAGAATCATATAATACAAGACACTCCAAGCAAAACTCATGATATGTGACGAATAAAAATATAGCGCCAAGTAAAATACCTATGGTCGTTAGAAGAAAGAGGGCAAGCCACTCGGGGCATCCCCAATCATAGTTTCTTGTTCTTCTTTGGATAACAACTTGGGGTGCCATGGGGCATCCCCAAGCTTAGGCTCTTCTTACTCCTTATTCCTTCATCCATCGTGATCTCACCCAAAACTTGAAAACTTGAATCACACAAAACTCAACAAAAACCTTCGTGATTTCCGTTAGTATAACAAAGCAATTCACCACTCTAAGTACTGTTGCAAACCCACTCATATTTTATTTTTGCATTATGTCTAATGTATTCCAACTTTTCTATGGCTTATACCCCCGATAAAGTCCATAGATTCATTGAGATAAGCACATAACGCAGAGGAAACATAATCTATCAAAAACAGAACAGTCTGTAGGAATCTGAAAAGTTCATATATTTCTGTAACTCCAAAAATGCTGAAAACGTAGGACAACGTGAAAACTTTGTATATCAATGTTGTGTAAAAAATCATAATTTTATCACGCTTCTGTAAATTTAAACAATTATGTCACTGGCGCACAAAGTTTCTGTTTTTCAACACGATCAAATCAACTATCACCCAACATGATCCCAAAGGCTTTGCTTGGCACAAACACTAATTAAAACAGAAAAACACAATCATAATAGTAGAATAATTGTGCAAACACTCAAGAACAGAAAGAAAAAGGCAAAAATAAGTTTTATTCATTAGGTTGCCTCCCAACAAGCGCTATTGTTTTACGCCCCTAGCTAGGCATAATGCATAGATTCAAGTATTGTCATCTTTAGTTCTAGATCCATAGGATGCCCTCATGATGGATTCGTATGGTGGCTTCATTCTTGTTCTTGGGAAGTGCTCCATTCCCTTTCTTAGTGGAAACTAAAATTTGATATTGCCTTCTTTCATATCAATCACGGCACCTATAGTGCGTAAAAGTCTACCAAGTATAATTGGACAAGACGGGTTGCAATCAATATCAAGAACAATAAAATCTAAGGGAACATAATTCCTGTTTGCAAGAATAAGAACATCATTTATTCTTCCCAAAGGCTTCTTAATAGTAGAATCCGCCAAGTGCAAATTAAGAGAACATTCTTCAATATCGGTAAGACCAAACACATCACATAAAGATTTCGGAATTGTGGAAACACTAGCACCCAAATCACATAAAGCAAAACACTCATATTTTTTTATCTTGACTTTGATAGTAGGTTCCTGATATGTCTCCAACGTGTCTATAATTTGTGAAGTATTCATGCCATGTTTACAACATTTTATAAGATTTTGGTATGATTTGATTAGAACTAACCCGGAATGACGCTGTTTTCAGCAGAACTACCATGGTGTCGTTTTTTGTGCAGAAATAAAAGTTTTCGGAATGGGCTGAAAATTTACGGTGATTTTTTATGGACCAAAAGAGAATCCCAAAGCACAAGAGTTGGACCAGAAGCTTCACGAGCAAGCGGCAAGGGTGGAGGGCGCGCCCACCCCCTAGGGCGCGCCCCCTATCTTGCCGCTACCTCGTGGACCCCCATGACGTGAGACCGACGCCAAAAGTTCCTATAAATATCCAAAACCCCAGAAAGAAACCTAGATCGGGAGTTCCGCCGCCGCAAGCCTCTGTAGCCACAAAAAATCAATCTAGTCCCTCTCTGGCACCCTGCCGGAGGGGGCCATCATCATCGGAGGCCATGAAGGAGGAACCCGGAGGGGGCCATCACCACGATGGAGGCCAAGGACCAGGGGAGAACCTCTCCCCATCTAGGGGGAGGCCATGGAGGAGGAAGCACACGGGGGAGACTCTCTCCCCCTCTCTCTCGGTGGCGCCGGAGTGCCGCCAGGGGAACCATCGCCGCGGTAATCGTCTTCATTAACATCACCATCTTCATCACGTTCCTCATCTCTTTTAAGCGGTCCATCTCCCGCACCCCGCTGTAATCCCCTAGTTGAACATGGTGCTTTATGCCACGTATTATGATCCAATGATATGTTGCCATCCTATGATGTTTTGAGTAGATTTCTTTTGTCTTTTGGGTTGATTGATGATCTAGATTGGTTTGAGTAGTATGTTTTATTTTGGTGCTGTCCTATGGTGCCTTCCGTGCCGCGCACACGTGAAGGATTCCCCCTGTAGGGTGTTGCAATACGTTCATGATTCGCTTATAGTGAGTTGCTAGAGTGACAGAAGCTTAAACCTGAGTAAGGGGGTTGTTGTGTATAGGATAAAGAGGGCTTGATACTTTAATGTTATGGTTGGGTTTTACCTTAATGATCTTTAGTAGTTGTGGATGCTTTCTAGAGTTCCAATCATAAGTGCATATGATCTAAGTGGAGAAAGTATGTTAGCTTATGCCTCTCCCTCATATTAAATTGCAATAATGACTAACGATCTTGTTAACAATTGCCTAGGATAATTTCGCACACTGATCCATCATTATTCCACACTCGCTATTTATAATATATAGTAATATATTCTAACTCTATGTTAACAACACCTATTTTTATATTTTAGTTCTCCAATATCATGAAAAGCTATCCTCTTCATACCCACAACGTAGTTTTATTTCTCGTTTCTAGATGGAAGTAAATATTCGGTGTACGTAGAGTCGTATCAGTGGTAGATAGGACTTGAGAGAATATTGATCTTACCATCAGCTCCTTGTGGGTTCGACACTCCATACTTATCACTTCCACCTTTGGAAATTTCTACGATGATTCCGTGCACTTGGGAATTATCAAGCTCTTTTCTGGCGCCGTTGCCAGGGAGCAATAGTGTGGGGTTGATATTCTCGTGTGTGCTTGTTTGCTTTCTTCACTAAGTAGATTTTTTTTCCCTTTTGTTTTTGTTTTATTTAGTTGTGGGTGAAACATACAAAAAAAATTAAAAGAATGGAAATACAAAAAAATATTTACTTGCATGTTATGCCTAAAAACTTTTTCAAAAAGAGAAGTGATTGGAAGGTTATGCATTGGAGAAGTGAGGGTCGACCTTGAACACTTGTGTTCATGCTCATGGAAACAATGTAGAAATTTTCATGGAAATTTATCAAAAATAATTATCCCCTTGTATATATCCATTGTATTATAAAAATAATGTGCGAGGTTTTGGTTTTAGGATGATTAGATTGCTTGTTTGCTATGTGCGGTGCAAAAACAGAAACTTTGGCTGTAGTGCGTGAATTTACATTTTTTACTGGAACTTCAAAAGTTTCTGAAATTTTTACACAGTACTGCTATACAATTTTTTTTTATTTTTTCCTATTTTTTTAGAATTTTTGGAGTTACAGAAGTATACGAAGTTTCCAGATTGCTACAGATTGTCCTGTTTTTGACAGGTTCTGTTTCTATATGTTGTTCGCTTATTTTGATGAATCTATGGGTTGTATCGGGGGGTATGAACCATGGTGAAGTTGGAATGCAGTAGATATAATGCTAATATGAAATTGGAATGAGTTTACATCAGTACCTAAAAGTAGTGATTTGCTTTATTATACTAAGGGATCTCACAAGGTTTTTGTTAAGTTTTTTGTGGATGAAGTGTTCGAAGATCGAGGAGTTATCGATATGAGAAGAATAAGGAGAGGCAAGGGTTCGAGCTTGGGGATGCCCAGGGAACCCCAAGTAAATAGTTCAAGGATACTCAAGCATCTAAGCTTGGGGATGCCCCGGTTGGCATCCCATCTTTATTCCTCAACAATTATCGGTATACCTCGGTTTTTGTTTTTTTCACATGATATGTGTCTTTTGAGTTTATTTTTTCCTTTCTTTTCCTTTATGCACCATGCTAGTATGAGATAGTCCTTTATTGATTTATAGAATGCTTCATGCGCTTCACTTAAATCTTTTGGGTATGGCTTTATAGAATGCTCTTTGTGCTTCACTTAAATCTTTTTGAGTATGGCTTTATAGAATGCTTCGTGTGCTTCACTTATATATTTTGAGCTTGAATGTTGGTAAATCTATATTAATTGTAGAATGCTCCATGAACTTCACTTATATCTTTTGGAGTATGAATAAGACTACCATCGAAATTGGGCTTGGAAGAGTATCATTACAATATCATGCCTAGCTAGAGGCGTTAAACAATAGCGCTTGTTGGGAGGCAACCCAATTTTATTTTTAAGTTTTTGGTTTTTGGTTCTATTTTTCAATAAATACACATTATTACCTCTGTAGTAATTTTTTGGTGTTTTAAATTAGTGTTTGGGCCAAGTAAGACCTTTGGGATGGCTTGCGGTGATAGTTGATTTGATCTTGCTGAAAAACAGAAACTTTTGCGCCCAGTAAAATAATTTTCAAAAATCACGTAAGTGTGCTTTTGATATGAAGTTTTTACACAAGATTGATATACAAATTGCCTAGGTTTCCCTATTTTTCAGAATTTTTGGAGTAAGAGAAGTATGGTTGTTGCTCAGATCATTACAGACTGTTTTGTTTTTTGACAGATTCTGTTTTCAATGCATAGCTTGCTTGTTTTCCACTTTCTATGGCTTATATTGCTCAATATAAATTGTATAAAATGATTTGGTACTGTAGGCATTGTGTGAGAAGAATGATGAATCTTATATTGACAGTACCAAAGTGAATCATTTGCTATTTATCATACTAATCTACCTCACGAAGTTCCATTAAGTTTTGTGTGATTGAAGTTTTCAAGTTTTGGGTGAGATATCGATACGAGGAGAATAAGGAGTGGAAAGACCCTTAGCTTGGGGATGCCAGGGAACCCCAAGGTAATATTCAAGGAATACTCAAGCGCCTAAGCTTGGGGATGCCCCAAAAGGCATCCCCTCTTTCGTCTTCAAAACTATCAGTATACCTTACTCAGAGCTATATTTGTATTCATCACATGATATGTGTTTTGCTTGGAGCGTATTTTCATTTTACTTGTTGTTTGAATAAAATCATTGGATCTGAAATATTGAATGAGAGAGAGTCCTCCCATGGCTAGTTAATTATTTGACTACTCATTGATCTTCACTTATATCCTTTTGAAGTAGTTTGTCATTTAATCTCGTGCTTCACTTATATTTTATGAGTAAATGGTTGAATGAATTGAATATGATAAATCTGAAATTATATATGTATGATATGCTTATCCCATGGGGAGTAATGACTTCACATATAAGAAGTACATGTGGTAAAATTTATTGAAAGTTAGCAAACACAACATTGGTCACTTGAACAATTCATGAAAGAGTATTGAAGAAAGAGAGATTTCACATATAAATATACTTTCTTGGACATCTTCTATGATTGTGAGCCATTAATTATTTTCAAACTTGAGAAAATTAGTTGAAGTTGGACAAGGAAGACAACGTAATGAGTTATGTTTGGGTATATTTGCATAGAAGTTATATTGTTAAGAATCCTCTAACATGTGGTGCTTGCTTAGGATCTTTTGCTAGCGAAAATTTTGTACTAAGTAGAGATACTACTTGTGCATCCAAAACCCTTAAACCCCGTTTCATGCCATGAGTTTCCACCATACTACCTATGAATTGAATAAGATCCTTCAAGTAAGTTGTCATCGGTGCAAAAAGCAATAAAAATGATCCTAAATATGTATGATCTTTTATTGTAAGGGAAAATACACGTTGTACGAACTTGTGATGGTAAAGAAATAAAAATGACAGACTGCATAATAAAGGTTGCTATCACAAAGGGCAATACAACGTGATGTTCCTTTGCATTAAGGGTTTGCACATCCAAAATTAAAAAGCGCATGACAACCTCTGATTCCCTCTGCGAAGGGCCTATCTTTTACTTTCATGTATTTACTTTTATATAAGAGTCAATGGTATTCCTTCTTATTTAAACCTCAGTTATTCTTTAGTTGGCAAGCATCATGTGGTGGGGAAAGATCCAAGCATATATGGCCACTCAAATATATTTGATCATGAATTATTATTGTTGACAATTATCTATATGATAAATAAGTTGGGAGGCGAAACATTAAGCCCCTATCTTCCTCTGTGTTTGACAGATGCTATTTGTTCTAAAAATATGCTTTGAGTGTTAGCAATCATGGAATACTATATGATAGTTGAGTATGTGGAATTTGCTAAATCAAAGCTCTTACATAGACCCTTCCTGAAAATAAGATGAATTGCAATTGATTGGTGACTGGAAGCCTAGTTTGTTAGTTTTCAAGAAACTTTATGGTCTACACTTTAACATGTGAATAGCTTGTTACTTGATCATGAGAAGTTTTATGAGATGAACTATTGTTTATGATAAACAATAATGCTAGAAAAAGTGTTTGGAACTATCATTGATCAAACTTATACACTGTGCTAGCATTCACACTTCATAAATTATTTCTTTTATCATTTACCTACTCGAGGACGAGCAGGAATTAAGCTCGGGGGTGCTGATACGTCTCCAACGTATCTATAATTTATGAAGTATCCATGCCATGTTTACAACAATTTTATATGATTTTGGTATGATTTTTTTAGAAACTTGACAGTAGGGGGAAAACCCCTACTGTTTTTTCATATATCTATATAAATGGGGTGTTTACATAGACATATCAACCTATGGTAAAGAATCGGGCCACACCAAGTGTGTGGTTAGAGGTCAGAAAATAGTGGGGAGTGCAACTATACAATAGAATTACAGAAGGTGGCCAGGGCAGCTCTATGTGCTGCTTTAACCCTATGTTGAAGGAGAAGGAGATCCTCTTTAAATCGGTTTAGCCAGGAACCCACACCAGGTGCCACCCCTCTGAAATGTTTATTGTTTCTCTCCTTCTAGATGCTCCAGGCCGCGGTTAGGAATATCTCCAGAAAGAAGGGATTCGACCAAGTATCTTTTGTGCTTTGAAGGAGAGCGAGACGGCAGTCAAATGTTGTCCAAACAATGTGGAGCTTAGTCCAGCAGCTCTGACTAAAGGGGCAAGTAAAGATCATATGGTCGACAGTTTCCTCAATGTGCTGGCCACACAGGATGCAATCAAAGTTATCACCAATGTTGTAATGCCTCCTTTTGAGCATATTGCGGGTGTTGAGCCTATCCAGGAGTAAGAGCTAGCCGAACACTTTGATTTTCATAGTGCATTTTGATTGCCAAAGTTGGCTGAACATGGGGTGCACCTCTCCGTCCCTGAAGTAGTTGATGTAATAATCCTTTGGTTTGTAACTCGCCGAACCCCAGACATAGTGCCAAACATCATGGGGCGAGGTCGACGGAGAGATCCAAGTTGGATAGGAGTGCATGTCCTGGATCTCATCAAGCGCTTGCGGCGAGAGTGGTAGGTGAAAGGTTTCATGCAAGTCAGTGCTCATCATCGCCTCCGCCGCGGACAAGTCTTCATGCATTGCAAAAGAGAAGGCACGGGGGTGAGAGATTTGAAGATTCTCCTCCTTCCAGAGGTCTTTCCAAAATAGAGTCGTCTTGCCGTCAACCACTTGAATGTGTGAAATCCCCCTATAGATGGGGGTGAGTTTTAGAATGTCCTTCCACCAGAACGAGCCAACCGGGTCAACTGCGTGTGGGATCTTGTCAACGTAGTGATTGTCCCAAATGAGATTTGCCCACGGGACATCTTGCTTGTTGAAGAACTTGTGCAGGAATTTTAGCAGTAGGGCCTCATTGTGAATCTTCAGATTGATCACTCCTAGTCCACCTTTTTTCTTGGGTCGGCAAACCATATCCCAAGCAGCCAGTGAGTTGCACTTGTCACCGTGCTCCGTTTTCTTAGTCCAAAGACATCTGCGTCTAATTTTGTCAAGGATCTCAATGAGCTTGGGCTGGAACTTGAGTGTGCACATGGCAAACACCAGGAGAGATGTGACAGAGGCGTTGAGCCAGGAAAGTTTGCCACCATATCACATCATCGCAATGGTGGACGTGAGTTGTCTTTCCAATCTGCTAACCAACAACATGAGCTCTTGGACCGAGGGCTTGGTTGTGCCAAGAGGGAGTCCAAGGTAGGTGAAGGGCATTGATCCAACTGCGCACCCAAACACACTAGCCAGATTAGTCGTGGATGCCAAGTCGAGATTGATTGGTATTAATGTGGATTTGTGGAAGTTGATCTTGAGCCCAATGGAGGAGGCATAATCGGATAGGATATGTTTGATCAGCGTGGCTTGTTGAACACATGCATGAAGAACTATGAGTGTGTCGTCAGCATATTGGAGAACTGGGTAGTCGGTCTGCCCTCTGCAAGGAAAGGGAAGTTGAATTCTGCCTTGTCTGAACACATCATTAACTGCCGCATGTAGTAATTCTGCTGCAAGGACAAAGATCAAAGGAGAGAGCGGGTCGCCTTGCCTAACCCCGCACTTGCAAAAATTGACGGTCGGGCACTCCATTGAGAAGTACGGAATATCTGCCCGAAGAAAAGAGGCATTTAATCCATGAGATCCAACGGTCATTAAACCCCATATGTCGCATAATATTGATCATGGGTTCGTGCGCAATGGTGTCGAATGCTTTAGCGAAGTCAAGCTTGAGAAGTATAATCTCCCGACCAGACGCATGACACCGATGGATATAATGATATGCCCACGCCAGACAGTCTTAGATGGTGCGCCCCTTAAGAAATCTGTATTGATTACGGTGAACCAGTTGAAGGATGACACGTTGGAGCCCGTTGGCGAGTAACTTTGTGAGCAGCTTCAGGCAACAGTTGAGCAGAGTGACCGGTCTATAATCATTGACTAACTCTGGTGAGTTAACCTTGGGGATGAGCGTAATGAACCCATCATTGATGCTGGTTATGTCAAGATTTCCTTCGTGAAATTGCGTGCACAACAAATAGAAATCATGCTTGATAATGGGCCAACAGGCTTTGAGAAACGCCCCACTAAAGCCATCGGGTCCAGGAGCACGATCCGGAGGCATTTCTTTGACAATTCCATCAATTTCTTCAGGAGTGAATGGCTCAGTGAGAAGATCAAGGTTGGTTGCCCGTTGGATGATCGGGGGTAAATCAAACTTCATGTCACAGAATGCGGTGGTGCCCAACCTGGTTTTGTACGTGGAGTGGAGTAGGGCTTCTTTACCAGGGTGATCTTCTACCAAACGATCATCTTCAGTGCGAAATGAAGCAATGTTATTCTTGCGAAATCTCTCTGTAGCAATCGCTTGGAAAAATTTAGTGTTCTCGTCTCCAAATTTGATCCATCGAATAGTGCAACGTTTTTTCCAATATAGTTTCTGATATTTAAGCAACTTGAGCAGATGAGCTTTAAGTATGTTTCTGAAGTTGGTTTCAGGAATTGTGAGGCATCTCTTGTTTTCTAGCTCATCCAAATAAGCTAGGACTATATTACAGTTGCTGATCGCAATGGAAAGCCTCGAAATGTGTTTACTCCAAATCTTTAATGCATGCCGGAGAGCTTTAAACTTGTGAGAAAGTGTGACAGCTGCATTTTTGTTTAAAACTGGCTTATTCCAAACTTCTTGAACTACATCCATAAACCCTGGGTGAAAGATCCAGTATGATTCAAAGCGGAAGAGTTTGCTACGAGGGATTTTGGTTTCAATAGTAACCACGCACGGAATATGGTCAGAAACAGGTTTGCCAAGTGGTTTAACCAGGGTTTTTGGGTACATGTTAGTCCAGTGAAGAGAAGTAAGGAACCAGTCGATTTGCTCAAGGAGGGGGTCAAGCTGCATGTTGCTCCACGTGTAAGATCGCCCTTGAACCGGTAATTCAATAAATTGTTGCTTGCGGATAATGTCATTGAAGGTAATCATGTCATTTAACTTCCCCCCCGGCTTGTTACGGTTATCAGGAGCACACATAAAGTTGAAGTCGCCAATCAAAAGCCAATCTTGTCCGTTAGGGATTTGGACATCATAAAGCCAGTTGGTAAATGCATCACGATCATCTCCTGAGCAAGGGCCATAAAAATTGACAAGCGTCCAAGATTGAGAGGATTGCATGCTGATGAAACTGACGACTAAGGCAAACACATCAGAGGATATAACAGTACCCGAAAATATAGCGCTTTTCCACACTATAAGGAGGCCTCCAGAGGCACCGCGTGAAGGAACAAAAGCGAAACGATCAAATTGTTTAGGAAAGCAGGTTTTAATAAACGCAAAAGAGACATCAGGCATTTTGGTCTCCTATAAACAAATGATGTACATCCACTGGAGATAATCGCGTTACTGAGAGCTAACTGTTTCTTCTCAGAGCTAACCCGGATTGACGCTCTTTTTAGCAGAACTACCGAGGTGTCATTTTTTGTACAGAAATAAAAGTTCTCGGAATGGGCTGAAAATTTACAGTGATTTCTTATGGACCAGAAGCTTCACGAGGAAGCGGCAAGGGTGGAGGGCGTGCCCACCCCCTAGGGCGCGCCCCCTATCTTGCTGCTGCCTCGTTGACCCCTTGACGTGAGACCAATGTAAAAAATTCCTATAAATACCAAAAACCCCAGATAGAAACCTAGATCGGGAGCTCCGCCGCCGCAAGCCTCTTTAGCCATGAAAAATCAATCTAGGCCCTCTCCGGCACCTTGCTGGAGGGGGCCATCATCACCGGAGGCTATGGAGGAGGAACCCGGAGGGGGCCATCACCAACATGGAGGCCAAGGACCAGGGGGACACTACAAAAAAATACACTTCCGTGATGATACGTGTTCGTCACAGTTGGTCACGTTTTCTGTCATGCATGTGCATCCATGACGATTTCATGACTAATCAAGATAGTCATACCTGTGCTGTCGTAGAAGTGTTCCATGACATTACCAAAATTATCATCATGGAAGTGTCCACTTCCATGAGGAGAAATGGCGCGTCATCGAAGTGCTTTCGTCAAGGGTAACCGACATGTGGCATCCACCGTAATGGGTCGCCGTTAAGCTATCAGGTCCAGTTTTGGATCTGATAACCCACTAACAGCCACGACCAATGGCGATTTTCCACGTGTTAAATTCTCATTGGCCCACGGAACCACGTGTCAGCTCCGCGTTGGCACAGATGTTACTCATCCAATGGGCGAGATGCGCCTATGATATGTTGACATGTGGACAGGCCAAAAAGTGGCCCATAAAGATTAAATGGGCCGGCCCAACTAAAGGCCCATAAGATTTTGTAGACCATAATGGGTCAGCCCGGCTAAAGGCCCACAAGATTTTGCAGACCATAATGGGCCGGCCCGGCTAAAGGCCCACAAGATTTTGAAGACACTAGTGGGTCGGCCCGTAAACAGGCTGCCATGTTTTGGGAAAAATGCCGGCCCATATTTGATCCGGTCCATTAACATCCTGCCACGTTCTGGCCCTAATAAGGGCCCATAGGAGATCTGGCCCATTAATAGCCTACCACGTTCTAGGCCATATTACGACCCATATCAGATCCGACCCTTTAAGAGCCTTTGGGCTAAATTATTGTGACGCCACAAGACCGACGCTCCAGAAGTCTTCCAGCTATTTCGTTGCCGCCGTGTGTTTTATTTTGTTTGTTGCATTCATCATGTCATCATGCACATTGCATCCGCATGTTTTCATAAAACTCGTAGTCGTTCGTGGTTGCCTCCTCTTCTTTGTCTCTGTTGACCTTCTCTCAGACTGTAACATCCCAAATTTTCAATTTGGAATGTTATATATTAGATCATCATTGCATAGCATATTTTATTGCATTTTGGCAAATCCTCGAAAATCCTAAGCAACTCAAGGACCCTCGGAGAGAGTTGGGGATTTTTCCCGGTTTTCATATTTGATTTTTATCAAATAATAAAACGAGGATTTTTGGTTTTAATTATTTTTCTCTCCGAAAAATGTTTCATATTAAAATAAATGAGAGGAGAAAATATGACTTCTCCAAAATAATTGAAATATTGAGGAAAAATATTAAAATCAAATATTTGATTTTATTCGGATTTTATTTGCAATTTTAATTGCATTAGAAAATTGCACGTTTTCAAAACTGCATTTTCGGGCCAAGAAAATGTTCATCTCATTCTAATTATTTTAATTAGACGGTGAAAATTTGTTTTGGCATTTTTGGATTTTTATTTATTTTTCTAGGACTTTTTTTTAGTTCGGCAGAATTATTTTTAAAAAATCGCCCGGGCGCGCCGACTGGGCCGAAGCCCAGCCGATGGCCCAGCTCCCTAGCGCCCCCTCTCCCTCTCGGGCACGACAGCGCCGCCGCCGAGTCCCGCACGTCCACGCCACCGCCCCTAGCCCCTTCCCCAAGCCGGAGCACCCCCCTACTACATATACTCCCCCACCCCGCCGCCTCACCCCACCCCGTTCCCGAAGCCGCCGCCGCCGAAGGAAGCCGCCG
>NC_057802.1:252072304-252078139 GCF_018294505.1 Triticum aestivum | reverse complement strand
GCCCCGCCGCCCCTCGCCCGACCCGCCGGAGCCCCGCCTGACCCCGGCGGAGCCCGTCCCGATGAGGTAGCCGAGCCGTTCGAACCGCCTGGTTTTTTTTAAAACCGCCCGATTTATTTATTTTTTCTCGAAAACCCTAGGTTTATTTTTTTAGATCGGTTTATTTTTTTGGTTTAATTAATTAGTGAACGTTCACCGATTCGTTCGTTTTAAAGAACATGTTCGTCGGATAGTCGCTGGTAACGAACGTCCGTTCGTCTAGCTGTTCGTCATTTTTCTTTTTCGTCGGTTTTTCCGCGATTATTCCAGATCGCGATTTCTGATCAGATTTTCGTTATGGTTTATCTTTTCGCTCGTTTATCGGAATCAGGCGATTCAAGCGCCTAGAGTTTCGTCTCGAAATTCTCTTTCCGTTTAACCAACTCAAACAAGTTTTTGCTACTGTAAAATTTGACTTAGATCTAGATTAGTAAACGAAGCTTGTTTCTTTCGCCGTTTGAATTTCGTTGCTTCGTTTGATTTGATTCTTTTTGCAAACCGGAGTTCTTAAGTTGAACTTTCTGGTTAGATCTTTTATTTGAGTTTTACCTGTGCATTTGATGAGTGCTTATTGTATGCTTGTTTGTTTGCGATAGAGTACCCGGTGTGCGCCGCTTGCTACTTCGAATCTGTAAGTTTCACGGATCATCAGCAAGGCAAGTAACACTTTGATCATACTTCTTTTACTACCCAGTTTTATTGCATTAGACAAATCCTCAAACATTGCATGGTTAGGATCTAATTAAATTGTGGGTAATGGGAAGTAGTTGAGGTAGTACCTATTACCTATTTTATTATCAAACCCTTGGGAGTTACTTCTACGTTTGCTTATATTGCTATGCTATGCTAGTAGACGTGGATTGGGTTTGAGTGTTACCATGACAGATGTGAGATTCTTAATTAATGGTTAACCTTAAGGTGGCAACTAAAACACACATCTGGGTGGATTGAGGTACCTGGGTATTCCAGGATTGCCTGTTTTCTTTTGGACCGCCACCCAGGTTCAAAGGATCATGAGATTATTCATGCTAGAAACTTCCGTGTGCAGCCACAAGCTATTATGGGCTCTAGCATAGTTGATTAAGTTGTGTGAACTCTTACAGTGGTAGACTAGCAGATGTAGGGGATGTAGGTGTACCGGTCTACCCATCGTAAGGTGCTAACGCTTCTGAAAGACTGTGTCTCGGTCATCCGTTTCTCAAACATCATGTAGTGCGAGAATCAAACGGAGGCGATCGAGTCTTGTGGGGAAAAGTGCACAAACCTCTGCAGAGTGTACCATCTAATCATGATTAGCCGTGTCCCCGGTTATGGACATCTTGAGTATCTAGTACTTGGATTATCATGTGAATCTCATCATGTTACTTTTATTAATTTTGTTGGGTTAATGATGATACTTAATTGGGATTCAGATGCTGTCAACCATCTCAATGTTTAACAACCACCATGATAGTTAAATAAAATTTATTCCTTTGCAGTAGGGAAAATTGGCTTTTTGCAAAACAGTAACCATAGAGCCTTCTACTAGCCAAATATGCATGTAGAGATAGCATCATTCTGTTCATTACTCTCTATGTGTTATTTTGCCAGCATATTCCATGTGCTGACCCGTTTCGGGCTGCAACGTTTCATGTTGCAGACTTTTCAGACGACTAGTAAGGTGCCTTAGGTCATGGTCTTATACTCAGTGATGCCGTTGGAGTTGATGGACTCACTTACCTTCCAAGTCTTCCGCTGTTATCGTATTTAGATGGCCTTAAGCCATATTTATCATACTTATTTCTCTTTTGAGATACTCGTTGTAATAAGTGTGTGATTGCTACTCTGTTATAAATCCTCCATTTGTACTATGCGTGTCAGCATTACTGATCCAGGGATGACACTGGTGCACAGCAGCACAGACTGTTTGAGGTCTGGTCACTACAAAGGTGGTATCAGAGCACATGTTGACTGTAGGACGTGACCCTAGAAACTGGCAAGCCCATAGGAAGGATTTTCCCTAAAACTTTCCTTTTCAAAAAGTTCTTTTACCTCTCTCCTTTTCTGAGTCTTATTCAAATATTCCCTTTTAGTGAGACCATACCCCTTTCCCCTTTTGACCACACGAAGATTCGACTGATGAGACCACTCCAAGAAGGACAAGATATCGGACAACCAAGACCACTTCGGAATGAAGAGTATTTTATCGAGCATTGTTATAATTGGAACTACAACGGTTAAGGACTCTGAAGACTAGGAGAATTTGAAGGCTCTGAAGAATTTCCAGATTGGTATAGGAAGGCTACCCTTATGGAACTTGGCAGACTATGGAAGCCGTCAATACCCGAGACCAAGGTGTATCGGAGAAAGACCGGAACATGGAGCATTAGAACTCAAAGTTTTTGTTAAGAAAACCCAAAGACAGGAGATATCAGTTATGGAATGAAAGCTCATGGCAGTAACATGGGCATAGACATGGCTGACCATGGTGTTATTACCCGTTTATGCTATTGTCACCGTGCGGAGTTAAGCATGCAGATGCATGGAAGGATTGGATGGTAGAAGGCTGATGGAGCACCTATCAGCAAGATGAAGTTTTAACTTTAGACCAGTGTATCACCAGGATCTGGAGTATTACATCAAGAAGTTAAGATGGACCTGCAGGAAATAGTATTTGATAAGGAAGCATTTCGTGAAGAACTCAGGATGCAGAAGCTGAAAGTAGCCAAGATAGAGGAGCAAAACCTTGAGACATCAAAGATTCATCAGGAACTGAAGGACAGTAGGATCATGGTTCATGTCAAGGATGTTGAAACCCAGAAGTTTGGAACGCAACTCCAGAAATATAAAGGACGTCACGAGAGACTTCGCGTCAACAGAGATGATCTGGCAAAAGAACTTGAGAAAGACAAGCATGATCGGAAGAAGCCATCGGAGACATGAACAAGACTTCAAGAGTTTGGCGACTTTGAAGATTTTTGACCTCTAGAAGACCCAACCCCTGTTATATGCCTACGTTAGATGCGACGTTTGTGAGCTGTCATTTGTTTGATGTTTTTCCGACAGCCACGATAAAAATCTGTCTTTTCAAAAAATTTGTTTGTATTGTGTGCATCCCTCTCGATCTCTCTTATCCCACCCCAAAACCCTTGGACCCAATAGAGGATGAATGGAGATGAGCTTCTATTTTCTGGACCGACGAGTCAATTGGAGATGGACCGATGGATTCAGAACATGGAGGATCACATGGAGAATAACCCTATAGCCGGAAAGGATATGACCCAGCATGCTCTTGAGTGCTTTGAAGGAGGTGCCACTACTTGGTGGAGGATGTACCAAACCATCAACGGATGGCAAGGAGTAACCACTTGGAAAGAATTTAAGTTGACTTTGCCAAAGTCTTGGCTTGTGTCCCAGAAATTGAGGCCTTATGGAAAGGATATGAAGAAACCTTGTGCATACAAGCTTTGTGGAGAAATAGGACACAACCATAAAGAAAACAAGGACAAATACCCTCATAAGCGGAGGATTGCCAAAGGAGTGAGCCGAGGATCTCAGGGAACTTCGGTTGGAGATTGTTCCCAAGGGTTTTGTTGCAGCAATGGAAGTTCAGTCTACATTGTTGGGAAAGATCCATGAAGCTCATAAGAATGACAAAGAGATTGCTGAGGTAAAAGAGAGGATGAGCAAAGGAAAGGCCAAATATTTTCGTAAGGATGAGCACGATACCTTATGGTTTGAGGACCACATTTATGTGCCTAATGATCCGGAGATCAGGAAGTTGATCTTGCAAGAGGCCCATGATTCGCCGTATTCGATTCACCCAGGAAATACCAAGATGTATTTGGATTTGAAGGATATTTTCTGGTGGACCGGAATGAAGAAGGATATTGCGGAGTATGTAGCAGTTTGTGATGTATGTCAGAGAGTAAAGGCGGAGCATCAGAAGTCAGCAGGATTGCTACAGCCACTGCCGATACCCGAATGGAAGTGGGATAAACTAGGCATGGATTTTATCACGGGATTGCCCAGGACTCGTTCAGGCTATGACTCAATATGGGTTGTAGTCGATCGTTTGACGAAAGTAGCTCATTTCATCCCAGTGAAGACCACTTACACCAGTGCTAAGTTGGCAAAGATATACATGACCAGAATCGTATGTTTGCATGGAGTTCCGAGGACCATTGTATCAGATAGAGGAACCCAGTTTACCTCGAAGTTTTGGAATCAGTTACATGAAACTTTGGGAACCAGGCTAGAATTCAGTACAGCTTTTCACCCACAGACAGATGGTCAGACCGAGAGAGTCAATCAGATTTTGGAGGACATGTTGAGAGCTTGTGCGCTATATTATGGATCTAGTTGGGACGACAACCTGCCGTATGCAGAGTTTTCTTACAACAACAGTTATCAAACCAGTTTGAAGATGGCCCCTTTTGAAGCTTTATACGGAAGGAGGTGTAGAACACCATTGTTATGGGATGAAGTTGGAGACCGCCAGTTGTTTGGACCAGATTGATTAAGGAATCGGAACAGAAGGTGAAATTGATTCGCGATAGGCTCAAGGTAGCCCAGTCCAGGCAGAAGAGTTATGCGGATTCTAAATGCAAGGAGACAGTTCACGAAGTCGGAGACAGAGTTTATCTTCGTGTATCACCACTTCGGGGAGTGAAGCGCTCTGGAGTTAAAAGGAAAGTTAGCGCCACGTTTTGCCGAACAATACAAAGTTTTGGAGCGTATGGGAGAAGTTGCTTACAAGCTGGAATTGCCCGAAGGATTGTCAGGAGTTCATGATGTATTTCACGTTTCCCAGTTGAAGAAGTGCCACGCAGAGATGGCTGAGATACCACTGAGAGATACAGTGCCACTGGAAGCGATTCAGTTGGAAAGTGACTTGACCTATGAGGAGAAACCAGTCAAGATTCTCGAGTATGCCAGCCAAGTCACCCGCAACAAGGTTATCAAGTTCTGCAAAGTTCAGTGGAGTCACCACACTGAAGAAGAAGCCACCTGGGAGCGAGAGGAAGATCTACGGAAGAACCACTCTCACCTATTTTCTAGCCAATCCGAATCTCGAGGGCGAGATTCATCTTAAGGGGGGTAGGTTTGTAACATCCCAAATTTTCAATTTGGAATGTTATACATTAGATCATCATTGCATAGCATATTTTATTGCATTTTGGCAAATCCTCGAAAATCCTAAGCAACTCAAGGACCCTCGGAGAGAGTTGGGGATTTTTCCTGGTTTTCATAGTTGATTTTTATCAAATAATAAAACGAGGATTTTTGGTTTTAATTATTTTTCTCTTCGAAAAATGTTTCATATTAAAATAAATGAGAGGAGAAAATATGACTTCTCCAAAATAATTGAAATATTGGAGGAAAAATATTAAAATCAAATATTTGATTTTATTCGGATTTTATTTGCAATTTTAATTGCATTAGAAAAATTGCATGTTTTCAAAACTGCATTTTCGGGCCAAGAAAATGTTCATCTCGTTATAATTATTTTAATTAGACGGTGAAAATTTGTTTTGGCATTTTTGGATTTTTATTGATTTTTCTAGGATTTTTTTTAGTTCGGCGGAATTATTTAAAAAAAAAATCGCCCGAGCGCGCCGACTGGGCCGAAGCCCAGCCGACGGCCCAGCTCCCCAGCGCCCCGTCTCCCTCTCGGGCACGAAAGCGCCGCCGCCGCCGCCGAGTCCCGCACGGCCACGCCGCCGCCCCTAGCCCCTTCCCCAAGCCGGAGCACCCCCCCTACTATATATACTCCCCCACCCCGCCGCCTCACCCCACCCCATTCCCGAAGCCGCC
>NC_057802.1:252043627-252071909 GCF_018294505.1 Triticum aestivum | reverse complement strand
CCCCTCGCCACCCCTCGCCCGACCGCCGGAGCCCGTCCCGACGAGGTAGCCGAGCCGTTCGAACCGCCTGGTTTTTTTTAAAACCGCCCGGTTTATTTTTTTTCTCGAAAACCCTAGGTTTATTTTTTTAGATCAGTTTATTTTTTTGGTTTAATTAATTAGTGAACGTTCACCGATTCGTTCGTTTTAAAGAACGTGTTCGTCGGTTAGTCGCTGGTAACGAACGTCCGTTCGTCTAGCTGTTCGTCAGTTTTCTTTTTCGTTGGTTTTTCCGCGATTATTCCAGATCGCGATTTCTGATCAGATTTTCGTTCTGGTTTATCTTTTCGCTCGTTTATCGGAATCAGGCGATTCAAGCGCCTAGAGTTTCGTCTCAAAATTCTCTTTCCGTTTAACCAACTCAAACAAGTTTTTGCTACTGTAAAATTTGACTTAGATCCAGATTAGTAAACGAAGCTTGTTTCTTTCGCCGTTTGAATTTCGTTACTTCGTTTGATTTGATTCTTGTTGCAAACCGGAGTTCTTAAGTTAAACTTTCTGGTTAGATCTTTTATTTGAGTTTTACCTGTGCATTTGATGAGTGCTTATTGTATGCTTGTTTGTTTGCGATAGAGTACCCGGTGTGCGCCGCTTGCTACTTCGAATCTCTAAGTTTCACGGATCATCAGCAAGGCAAGTAACACTTTGATCATACTTCTTTTACTACCCAGTTTTATTGCATTAGACAAATCCTCAAACATTGCATGGTTAGGATCTAATTAAATTGTGGGTATTGGGAAGTAGTTGAGGTAGTACCTATTACCTGTTTTATTATCAAACCCTTGGGAGTTACTTCTACGTTTGCTTATATTGCTATGCTATGCTAGTAGACGTGGATTGGGTTTGAGTGTTACCATGACAGATGTGAGATTCTTAATTAATGGTTAACCTTAAGGTGGCAACTAAAACTCACATCTGGGTGGATTGAGGTACCTGGGTATTCCAGGATTGCATGTTTTCTTTTGGACCGCCACCCAGGTTCAAAGGGATCATGAGATTATTCATGCTAGAAACTTCCATGTGCAGCCACAAGCTATTATGGGCTCTAGCATAGTTGATTAAGTTGTGTGAACTCTTACAGTGGTAGACTAGCAGATGTAGGGGATGTAGGTGTACCGGTCTACCCATCGTAAGGTGCTAACGCTTCTGAAAGACTGTGTCTCGGTCATCCGTTTCTCAAACATCATGTAGTGCGAGAATCAAACGGAGGCGATCGAGTCTTGTGGGGAAAAGTGCACAAACCTCTGCAGAGTGTACCATCTAATCATGGTTAGCCGTGTCCCCGGTTATGGACATCTTGAGTATCTAGTACTTGGATTATCATGTGAATCTCATCATGTTACTTTAATTAATTTTGTTGGGTTAATGATGATACTTAATTGGGATTGAGATGCTGTCAACCATCTCAATATTTAACAACCACCATGATAGTTAAATAAAATTTATTCCTTTGCAGTAGGGAAAATTGGCTTTTTGCAAAACAGTAACCATAGAGCCTTCTACCAGCCAAATATGCATGTAGAGATAGCACCATTCTATTCATTACTCTCTATGTGTTATTTTGCCAGCATATTCCATGTGCTGACCCGTTTCGGGCTGCAACGTTTCATGTTCCAGACTTTTCAGACGACGAGTAAGGTGCCTTAGGTCGTGGTCTTATACTCAGTGATGCCGTTGGAGTTGATGGACTCACTTACCTTCCAAGTCTTCCACTGTTATCGTATTTAGATGGCCTTATGCCATATTTATCATACTTATTTCTCTTTTGAGATACTCGTTGTAATAAGTGTGTGATTGCTACTCTGTTATAAATCCTCCATTTGTACTGTGTGTGTCAGCATTACTGATCCAGGGATGACACTGGTGCACAGTAGCACAGACTGTTTGAGGTCTGGTCGCTACACAGACCAACTGGACCGCTCTCTTATCTCTTGTCTTCTCCGTGGCGTTTTCTCAGACCCTGTTGTCTTCAATTTCCCCTCTCGTCTATATGTCCAGCCTCTCTGCACATTTCATCGACCCCTTGCGCGCGTCCGAAACTTCCCCGAACCCGAACCGGACTATCGTTACCGTGGGGTCCGGATCATCCCCAAACATCCCTAAAATATCTCCTTTTTTTATTTGGACTTCCTAACCTATATTTCTTAGCCGTCCGATTATGATTGTAGGGATGAGATGTCCCCTAACCTAAATTCATCTGATATAAATATCAGTCTAACCCTAGATCCTAGGGGTCTTGTCCCATTGATCCCATCGCGCCGCCGCCACTCCTCCAGTCCCTTCTTCCTCGGGATCCCCTCCTAATCCAGCCATCATCTGACCACCTTCCTTGATTTGTGCCGCCGCCCAACAGCTTTCTCCAACAAGCGCAACCACCTGCCCAAACTCCTACACCCCCACGATCCTACCAGCGCCTCCCCTGGATCCCCTCGTCAAGCCATCGCCCCCATGCACCACGCTCATGCTCATCTTCCACGCACTGATGGGAGAGGAGCTCCCGATCCTTGTGGCCAAGGCGACCTCGTCGCCGTTGCTCGAGCCTCCTCCGGCAGCCGTCGCCGGCGACCACCCGCAGGACACCATCGTGCCCATCACCTTCCTCCTCCTTTCTCTTTTCCTTCTTTCCGCCTCTCATCTCTCCCCTGTTTCTCTTGACAAGGAGCCGACACCCATGGAGCTTGCCGCTACCTCCCCGTCGCCGTCGCATCGCTAGAGGTGAGAACTGCGCCTTTGAGTCTTCCTTTTCCTCCCCTCGCGTCGCTCCTCGCTGACTGCCCAGCCGCCGTTGCTTCTGCGGAGCCCAGGCCATGGCTGTCCTGTGCTTCAGATCAAGGCGCCGGCCGCCGGATCCGGCCCCCCTCAGCGTCCACATCGGGATCCGACCGATCTGCCCGTGCCCTGCCGTCCCAGACTTCCCCTGCTTCGCCAAGCCTCGCTGCCGGCCTCTACTTCCTCAGCTTCGAGCAGGAGGATGAGCACGGCGCCCCTGCGTTGACTCGCGCCTCGTCCTGCCTCGCTTGACCGCGCCTCCCCATCTCGCTCGGTCCGGCTGCGCGCCTAGCATCCGAGAACCGGCCTCCTCCAGCCTCTGCATCGACCGGACCGAGGCCCATGGTGAGCACCCAGTCTGCCCAGATTCGGCCTGGTCTATATTTTTCTTCTCTGGACGAATTTCCTATTAATCCAGGGAACTGCACTTTTACAGAAAAACCCCTAGTGTTCATGCATCTAATAACTAATAAACCATGGATCATATGTAAATAATCTATATATGTAAAATGCTTAGAATTTCATCTAGTTTCATAATATCCAACTCTCATCCATGTTTCAAATGTTTAAACTTGTTGTTTGATTAATTTTGCCTAAATGCCATGTTAAAATGATTTATTTCATAACTAATTAACCGTAGCTCCGAATTTAATAAACTTTGTATGTAAATGGGGTGGAATAATGCATAGATTAACTTGGTGCACTTTGTTTTACTCTTTAACAACAATAAAATATGATTTAGGGCAGAACAGTAGAAAATTCAAATTATGCACATGGGGATTTTCTGGAATTGTTGTTTGTTGCTCCGGCCTCATTTAAACTTGCCTAGATAGGTAGTTTTCATATGCTTCACCCCTTGCCATGTTTAATAACATTTAATATTGTTGCGTACATAAATGGGAGAGAATTAAATAATTGTTGTGAAGTTCCGTCAAAATGCAACTCGTTGCATATTGAGCTCCACTTAACTTGTAGTATTGTTTGTGCACTTTGCCATGCCATGCCTTTTTAAACCGGACATGCATCATACTTGATTTTGCATCATGCCATGCTTATGTGATGGTTGTTTACCATGTTGTTTGCTCCTTTTTGGTTTGCTTCTTTCGTTAGCTTCGGTTTCGCTCCGGAGTTGTGAGAATTCGTTCGTCTACGTCCGTTTGTCTTCTTCATGGACTCGTTCTTCTTCCTTGCGGGATCTCAGGCAAGATGACCATAACCCTCAATATCACTTCTATCTTTGCTTGCTAGTTGTTTGTTGTATGACCATAACCCTCGATATCACTTCTATCTTTGCTTGCGGGATCTCAGGCAAGATGACCATAACCCTCGATATTAACCTTATGCGGTTGGGGTTATGGGACCCCCTTGACAGTCCGCTTTGAATAAAACTCCTCCAGCAAGGCCCAACCTTGGTTTTACCATTTGCCTACCTACCACCTATACCTTTCCCTTGGGGTCTGCAGACTCGAGGGTCATCTGTAGTTTAGCCCCCCCGGGCCAGTGCTCCTCTGAGTGTTGGTCCGAACCGAGCCGCCTGCGGGGCCACCTCGGGGAAACTCGAGGGCTGGTTTTACTCATAGCCTGTCTCATCCGGTGTGCCCTGAGAGCGAGATATGTGCAGCTCCTATCAGGATTTGTCGGCACATTCGGGTGGTCTTGCGGGATTCCGAGTCTGATCGGGTTGTTCCGGGAGAAGGAATATCCTTCGTTGATCGTGAGAGCTTGTGATGGGCTAAGTTAGGACACCCCTGTAGTGTATAAACTTTCGAGAGCCGTGCCCACGGTTATGTGGCAGATGGGAATTTGTTAATACCCGGTTGTAGAGAGCTTGACACTGGACCTAATTAAAATGAATCAACCGCGTGTGTAGCCGTGATGGTCTCTTTTCGGCGGAGTCCGGGAAGTGAACATGGTTTGGGTTATGTTTGGACGTAAGTAGTTCACGATCACTTCTTGATCACTTCGAGCTTCACGATCATTGCGTAGCTTCTCATCTTACTCTTGTACTCGTATGTTAGCCACCATATTTGCTTAGCACTTGCTGCAACTCCACCTCATCCTACCCATAGGCTTAAATAGTCTTGATCTCGCGGGTTTTGAGATTGTTGAGTCCTCATGACTCACAGATACTACCAAAACAGTTGCAGGTGCCGATGATACCAGTGCAGGTGATGCCACCAAATTCAAGTGGGAGTTCGACGAGGACCTTGGTCGTTACTATGTTTCGTTTCCTGATGATCAGTAGTGGAGACCAGTTGGGACAACCGGGGATCTAGCATTTGGGTTATCTTCTTCTCTTTATGTTGTCTGTAGTCGGACTATGTGTGTACTATGAATGATGTATGAATTATATGTTCATTGTGTGACGTGGCGATTGTAAGCCGACCCACTATTTATCCCTTTCTTGTTCATTACATGGGATTGTGTAAAGATGACCCTTCTTGCGACAAAACAACAATGCGGTTATGCCTCTAAGTCGTGCCTCGACACGTGGGTGATATAGCCGCATCGTGGGTGTTACAAGTTGGTAATCAGATCCATCCCCAACTTAGGAGCCCCCTGCTTGATCGAATCGCTGACGTTGTTAAGTCTAGAACAAAAATGTTTTGAGTCTTAGGATTATATATATCGGAGAGTAGGATTCTTTTTACTCCTCAGTCCCTTCATCGCTCTAGTGAGTCTCCTACCATAGATGTTTTGTCTTTCCTCTACTCAAATTTCACTAAATAAATTTTAGGATCACGCGGGTATCTTGGGATCGTTCCGATATTATTGTGACGAGAACATTGTTCTTGGTGCCTCCTGACATTTAGGGGTTGTGGCAGTGTCCCGGGGATTGAGCTCCGAGGTGTTGTCGTCACAATTTTATCGTTGCAGTTCTGGAATACCTGAGTTTCGCCGACATCGAAAATCTCTTTTATGCAGTTGTTGGTGAGATAACCTCGACGCCACCCAGTACTGGGCCGGGAGTTTGAGAGTATTGCCATAGCTCATATAACGGATGCTTTTCAAAGGTTGAGGTACACGATATCTAGGGTTTTCTTGGTTATGTGTTGAGGGATGGATACAGCTGGATGTAGGGATTGTTTAGTTTGGGTGAGATATATTGCTTCCCCTGTATCCCCAACACCAGATTGCATAGCCAAAAAGTTTCGGGAGTTTATAGGTGGGAATTCAAGTATCTTGTAGGATATCTATCCAATAGACACATGATACGATATGGGGTCTATCATATGTTTATTCCGGCTTATCCTGCAAGCCAAATCCTTGTTTTGTTTTTGTTGTGGTATACGAGTTGCTTCGATGTCAAGTGTTGATTCCATACCTTTTCTAAACGGTGTTCTCATATTTCTATGGAAATACTAATCCTTCTTGATCACTGAGGTTGTCATGTCAACTCTTTTCCAACAGCCGTGCTTCTCTCTAGGCTGATCCTATCATTTTTCCCATTCGCGAGATCAATTCTAAGTTTTCTCAACGGTATCCATTCCATCTGCCCCAAGTTGCCTTTGTTTTAACGCCCTCCCACCCTTTTCTTCCAGGACTTAGAATTCTTAATCAAGTATCCTTTTATTGATGGGAAGTCTCTTCATTCTTTTCTTTCAATGTTCTTATCTGGTGATTTCCCATGAAGATGCTAACGGAGCTTCAAGTTTATCATTCTTCGCTCTCTTCTCTTCTCCGTTGGATTCAATTCAATCTTTGTTGATCATATCATTTTACTCGTTTTAGGTGCTTTCTCATGCCGGTCCATCTCTTAATCATCCACTTCTTGCTATTCAATTGGTTCGAAGTGTAGAAGATATCCCAGAAGATTCGTGTTTCCATTCTTATTCCTTTCAAGCTTTTTCGAGGTTGTTACCTCATTCAAGACGTTCAAATCAACCGGTGCAATTTCTCTTCCTAAGCAATCGTCCAACGGTGTTTTCTTTTTAGTGGGCCCTAACCCACAGGTCTTTTTCCAGGATCTTACCTGACTCTTCTATTTTTTTTCCGGAGCTGTTCCCAAATTCTTTTCGTAGTTTGACAGAAGAATGAATTGTCATCAGTCATATGTCTTTCTCCAAGATCTTTCACATTCTTTTCATCGTTGGTTCAACCTTTTTATTTTTCATTCTCCCGGAGTGTCTAAACAATTCATGGTGGTGTTTCTTGTTGTCATTCTCGGATTTGAAGACCGAAGAAGAGTTTCTCTTCAATCTTATCCGTTCTCTCAAAGATGCGTGGTTCTAGCTTCATGTCATCCTCATAATTGTTTTTTATTGTGACAATTCTTTTCTTACCATCCGGAGCATTTCATGAGTTGTTTCCATTTCTTTCCTATGAAGGCCATCATGTCATAATTCTTCATTCTCAGCGTGTAACTATCATTCTCCAAATCTTACCGGTGCATCGTTCAAATATCCTCTAATCAGTTCATGATCTCTTCGTTCTCATGTATCTAAATCCCCTCAAGTATCTTCATTCGTTTTTCCAATTCTTCCTGGTGAATTGTGCCTTTGCTATTTTCATTTTCAAATCTTACGGCGGTTTGTTCAAGATTCCTCTTCCTATGTTCTCATATTAATTCATTCGTTCTTTCCAATCCTACCGGTGGATCGGTGAAGACTTTTCTCAAGTCTACGCTATATCTCTCTTAACCCTTTCTACGAGAATAAGTAGTATGCCAAATCTGTTATAGCGTATTTCTTATTATTGTTTCGTCCAAGTGATCTAGTTTCTTCTTTCCAGAGTTGTTCATCATGTCTTTTTTTTCTCGGTTCAGGCTGCTTCATCTTTTCTTTTTAGGAGTTCCAAGTTTTCTGCATTATCTCGTCGCAAAGCTCCATCTAAATCATCGCAAGGCTTCACCCTCTGTTTTCAACTTCCCTTTCTTTTTATCATCCTTTTATTACCGGAGTTCTTCATGGAGGCTCTACATGGTGGTTTATCAAGGACCCTTTTCATTCTTCAATTGTTCGTCAAGATTTCTCGCGGAGTTATGATCCGCCAAGCTATACTCAAAAATAAACATGGTGCTCTACACATGTTTTGTTTTGAGGAGATCAAGCATTCTTCATCGTGCATTTTGAAATGCAAATCTTTCTACCTTATCTTTTGAGGTGGTGCTATATCATTCTTGACAATTTCCAGTCATGTTTCGCGATTCACATGTTGTCAAGAATGTGGTATTTTAAATCCACTAATCTCTTCGTTGGAGTTATCTTGGGTCATATTTCACCAAAGCCATCCCTAAGGAATGTTGCTATTGTGGTGCTTATCAATGATCCAAGTTATCTCTCTATCATCTTGGTGGAAGAAGTTTTTCATCTCTTTGGTGCTCTCAATCAAATCAATGGTTTCCGTTAGTGGCCGTTTGTCACCTCATAATGTTGAGATGTGTTCCATAAGCCCACAACAAGCTTATCCTTTCGTGTTGATAATCCAACAACTCCGTTCTAGAATTTCTTGTAAGCGCGCTCTTTCAAGATCTTGTTTCCCTCCGTTCATTCCATTACATCCTTTCATTTCTTTCGGAGGCATTGTGATGTTGCTCTCTTTGTACCATCATCTCGTTTTCTCAAGATCATGTTCTTTCCTTGCTTATCTATTTAACCGTAGTGTTGTGTCATCTCTATAAGTTCTTTTCATCTTATCAAGTTTTGCTCCTCTTTTCAACCACAGTGGTTTCAATTCCTTCTTGTCCATTGTGCTCGTCTTTCATAGATTTGCAACCTCCAAGGTTCACATGGTGTTCCTAGTTTCTCTTTCTACCGGAGTGCTCTCAATTTCGTTCAACTATGTTGTGTTCTTCTTTCAAGTTTTCAACCTCTCAACTTTGTCTTACCTCTTCCTCTTCTGTTTCTCCCCGGTGCCATCCTTAGATCTCGGGTCGAGATCTCTTGTAAGTGGAGGAGAGTTGTGACGCCCCAAGACTGACGCTCCAGAAGTCTTCCAGCTATCTCGTTGCCGCCGTGTGTTTTATTTTGTTTGTTGCATCATCATGTCATCATGCACATTGCATCCGCATGTTTTCATAAAACTCGTAGTCGTTCGTGGTTGCCGCCTCTTCTTTATCTCTGTTAACCTTCACTCAGACCAACCGAACCGCTCTCATCTCTCTTATCCTCTCCGTGGCGTTTTGTTAGACCCTGTTGTCTTCGATTTCCCCTCTCGTCTCTATGTCCAGCCTCTCTGCACATTTCATCGACCCCTTGCGCACGTCCGAAATTTCCCCGAACCCCAACAGGACTATCGTTACCGTGGGGTCTGGATCATCCCCAAACATCCCTAAAACATCTCCGTTTACTTATTTGGACTTCCTAACCTATATTTTCTTAGCCGTCCGATTACGATCGGAGGGATGAGATGTCCCCTAACCTAAATTCAT
This sequence comes from Triticum aestivum, assembly GCF_018294505.1. Classification (NCBI taxonomy): domain Eukaryota; kingdom Viridiplantae; phylum Streptophyta; class Magnoliopsida; order Poales; family Poaceae; genus Triticum; species Triticum aestivum. The sequence continues at coordinate 252,062,731 of NC_057802.1, read as the reverse complement.
CAGATATAAATATCAGTCTAACCCTAGATCCTAGGGGTCTTGTCCCATCGATCCCATCGCGCCGCCGCCACTCCTCCGGTCGCTTCTTCCTCGGGATCCCCTCCCGATCCAGCTGTCATCTGACCACCTCCCTCGATTTGCGCCGCCGCCCAACAGCTTTCTCCAACGAGCGCAGCCACCTGCCCAAACTCTGGGACCCCCACGATCCTACCGGCGCCTCCCCTGGATCCACTCGTCCAGCCATCGCCCCCGTGCACCACGATCGTGCTCGTCTTCCACGCACGGTCGGGAGAGGAGCTCCCGATCCTTGTGGCCAAGGCGACCTCGTCGCCGTTGCTCGAGCCTCCTCCGGCAGCCGTCGCCGGCGACCACCCGCAGGACCCCATTGTGCCCATCACCTTCCTCCTCCTTTCTCTTTTCCTTCTTCGTGCCTCTCATCTCTCTCATGTTTCTCTTGACAGGGAGCCGACACCGATGGAGCTTCCCGCTGCCTACCCGTCACCGTCGCATCGCTAGAGGTGAGAGCTGCGCCTTTGAGTCTTCCTTTTCCTCCCCTTGCGTCGCTCCTCGCTAACTGCCCAGCCACCGTTGCTTCTGCAGAGCCCAGGCCATGGCTGTCCTCTGCTTCAGCTCAAGGCGCCGGCCGCCGGATCCGGCCCCCCTCAGCGTCCACATCAAGATCCGGCCGATCTCCCCGTGCCCTGCCGTCCCGGACTTCCCTGCTTCGCCAAGCCTCGCTACCGGCCTCTACTTCCTCAGCTTCGAGCAGGAGGATGAGCGCGCCGCCCCTGCGTTGACCCACGCGTCGTCCTGCCTCGCTTGACCGCGCCTCCCCATCTCGCTCGGTCCAGCTGCGCGCCTAGCATCCCAGAACCTGCCTCCTCCAGCCTCTGCATCGACCGGACCGAGGCCCATGGTGAGCGCCAGCCTCCCAGATTCGGCCCGATCTATATTTTTCTTCTCTGGACGAATTTCCTATTAATCCAGGGAACTGCACTTTTACAGAAAAACCCCTAGTGTTCATGCATCTAATAACTAATTAACCATGCATCATATGTAAATAATCTATATATGCAAAATGCTTCGAATTTCATCTAGTTTCATAATATCCAACTCTCATCCATGTTTAAAATGTTTAAACTTGTTGTTTGTTTAATTTTGCCTAAATGCCATGTTAAAATGAGTTATTTCATAACTAATTAACCGTAGCTCCGAATTTAATAAACTTTGTATGTAAATGGGGTGGAATAATTCATAGATTAACTTGGTGCACTTTGTTTTACTGTTTAACAACATTAAAATGTGGTTTAGGGAAGAATAGTAGCAAATTCAAAAAATGCACATGGGGATTTTCCGGAATTATTGTTTGTTGTTCCGGCCTCATTTAAATTTGCCTAGATAGGTAGTTTTCATATGCTTCACCCCTTGCAATGTTTAATTACATTTAGTATTGTTGGGTACATAAACGGGAGAGAACTAAATAATTGTTGTGAAGTTCAGTCAATATGCAACTCGTTGCATATTGAGCTCTACTTAACTTGTAGTATTGTTTGTGCACTTTGCCATGCCATGCCTTTTTAAACCGGACATGCATCATACTTGATTTTGCATCATACCATGCTTATGTGATGGTTGTTTACCATGTTCTTTGCTCCTTTCTGGTTTGCTTCTCTCGTTAGCTTCGGTTTCGCTCTGGAGTTTTGAGGATTCGTTCGTCTACGTCCGTTTGTCTTCTTCATGGACTCGTTCTTCTTCCTTGTGGGATCTCAGGCAAGATGACCATTACCCTCGATATCACTTCTATCTTTTCTTGCTTGTTGTTCATTCTATCACTTTGTCGCACTACCTACCGCTTGTTTATCATGCCTCCCATATTGCCATGTCAAGCCTCTAACCCACCTTCCTAGCAAACCGTTGTTTGGCTATGTTACTGCTTTTGCTCGGCCCCTCTTATAGCGTTGTTAGTTGCAGATGAAGTTGAAGATTGCTCCATGTTGGAACATGATTATGTTGGGATATCACAATATCTCTTATTTAATTAATGCATCTATATACTAGGTAAAGGGTGGAAGGCTCGGCCGTATGCCTGGTGTTTTGTGCCACTCTTGCTGCCCTAGTTGCCGTCATACCGGTGTTATGTTCCTTGATTTTGCGTTCGTTACACGCTTGGGGTTATGGGACCCCCTTGACAGTTCGCTTTGAATAAAACTCCTCCAGCAAGGCCCAACCTTGGTTTTACCATTTGCCTACCTACAACCTATACCTTTCCCGTGGGTTCTGCAAACTCAAGGGTCATCTAGTTTAGCCCCCCCGGGCCAGTGCTCCTCTGAGTGTTGGTCCGCACCGAGCCTCCTGCGGGGCCACCTCAGGGAAACTCGAGGGCTGGTTTTACTCATAGCCTATCTCATCCGGTGTGCCCTGAGAACGAGATATGTGCAGCTCCTATCGGGATTTGTCGGCACATTCGGGTGGTCTTGCTGGAGTTGTTTTACCATTGTCGAAATGTCTTGTAACCGGGATTCCGAGTCTGATCAGGTTGTTCCAAGAGAAGGAATATCCTTCGTTGATCGTGAGAGCTTGTGATGGGCTAAGTTGGGACACCCCTGCAGGGTTTAAACTTTCGAGAGCCGTGCCCGCGGTTATGTGGCAGATGGGAATTTGTTAATATCCGGTTGTAGAGAACTTGACACTTGACTTAATTAAAATGAATCAACCGCGTGTGTAGCCGTGATGGTCTCTTTTCGGCGGAGTCCTGGAAGTGAACACGGTTTGGGTTATTTTTGAACGTAAGTAGTTCAGGATCACTTCTAGCTTCACGATCATTGTGTAGCTTCTCATCTTACTCTTGTACTCGTACGTTAGCCACCATATTTGCTTAGCGCTTGCTGCAACTCCAGCTCATTACCTCATCCTACACATAGGCTTAAATAGTCTTGATCTAGCGGGTTTTGAGATTGCTGAGTCTTCGTGACTCGCAGATACTACCAAAACAGTTGCAGGTGCCGATGATACAAGTGCAAGTGATGCCACCGAATTCATGTGGGAGTTCGACGAGGACCTTGGTCGTTACTATGTTTCATTTCCTGATGATCAGTAGTGGAGCCCAGTTGGGACGACCGGGGATCTAGAATTTGGGGTTATCTTCTTCTCTTTTGGTTGTCCGTAGTCGGACTATGTGTGTACTCTAAATGATGTGTGAATTATATGTTCATTGTGTGACATAGCGATTGTAAGCAAACCCTCTATTTATCCCTTTCTTGTTCATTACATGGGATTGTGTGAAGATGACCCTTCTTGCGACAAAACCACAATGTGATTATGCCTCTAAGTCGTGCCTCGACACATGGGAGATATAGCCGCATTGTGGGTGTTACAAGTTGGTAATCAAAGCCATCCCCGACTTAGGAGCCCCCTACTTGATCGAATCGCAGACATTGTTGAGTCTAGAACAAAAATGTTTTGAGTCTTAGGATTATATATATCAGAGAGTAGGATTCTTTTTACTCCTCACTCCCTTCATCGCTCTGGTGAGGTCTCCTGACGTAGATGTTTTGTCTTTCCTCTCCTCAAATTTCACTAAGTTTTTTTAAGATCACGCGGGTATCTTGGGATCGTTCCGACATTCTTGTGATGAGAACATTGTTCTTGGTGCCTCCTGACATTTAGGGGTTGTGGCAGTGTCCCGGGGAGTTGAGCTCCGAGGTGTTGTCGTCACAATTTTATCGTTGCAGTTCTGGAATACCTGAGTTTCGCCGACATCGAAAATCTCTTTTATGCAGTTGTTGGTGAGATAACCTCGATGCCACCCAGTACTGGGGCGAGGGTTCGGGAGTATTGCCATAGCTCGTATAACGGATGCTTTTTGAAGGTTGAGGTACACGATTTCTGTGGTTTTCTTGGTTATGTGTTGACGGATGGATACAGCTGGATGTAGGGATTGTTTAGTTTGGGTGAGATATATTGCTTCCCTTGTATCCCCAACACCAAATTGCATAACCAGAAAGTTTCGGGAGTTTATAGGTGAGAATTCAAGTATCTCGTAGGATATCTTTCCAACAGACACATGATACGATATGGGGTCTATCATATGTTTATTCTGGCTTATCCTGCAAGCCAAATCCTTGTTTTGTTTTTGTTGTGGTATTCGAGTTGCTTCGATGTCAAGTGTTGATTCCATACCTTTTCTAAATGGTGTTCTCATATTTCTATGGGAGTACTAATCCTTCTTGGTCACTGAGGTTGCCATGTCAACTCTTTTCCAACCGGCGTGCTTCTCTTCAGGCTAATCCTATCATTTTTCCCATTCGCGAGATCAATTCTAAGTTTTCTCAACGGTATCCATTCCATCTACCCCAAGTTGCCTTTGTTTTCCTTCCCTCCCACCCTTTTCTTCAAGGACTCGGATTTCTTAATCAAGTATCCTTTTATTGATGGGAAGTCTCTTCATTCTTTTCTTTCAATGTTCTAATCCGGTGATTTCCCATGAAGATACTAACGGAGCTTCAAGTTTATCATTCTTCGCTCTCTTTTCTTCTCCGGTGGATTCAATTCAATCTTTGTTGATCATATCGTTTTACTCATTTTAGATGCATTCTCATGCCGGTGCATCTCTTAATCATCCACTTCTTGCTATTCAATTGGTTCAAAATGTAGAAGATATCCCAGACGATTCGTGTTTCCATTCTTATTCCTTTCAAGCTTTTTCGAGGTTGTTACCTCATTCAAGACGTTCAAATCAACCGGTGCAATTTCTCTTCCTAAGCAATCGTCCAACGGTGTTTTCTTTTTAGTGGGCCCAAACCCACAGGTCTTTTTCCAGGATCTTACGTGACTCTTCTATTTTTTTCCGGAGCTGTTCCCAAATTCTTTTCGAAGTTTGACGTAAGAATGAATTGTCATCAGTCATATGTCTTTCTCCAAGATCTTTCACATTCTTTTCATCGTTGTTCAACCTTTTTATTTTTCATTCTCCCGGAGTGTCTAAACAATTCATCGTGGTGTTTCTCATTGTCATTCTCGGATTTAAAGACCGAAGAAGAGTTTCTCTTCAATCTTATCCGTTCTCTCAAAGATGTGTGGTTCTAGCTTCATGCCATCCTCATAATTGTTTTTGATTGTGACAATTCTTTTCTTACCGTCCGGAGCATTTCATGAGTTGTTTCCATTTCATTCCTCCGAAGGCCATCATGTCATAATTCTTCATTCTCAGCGTGTAACTATCATTCTCCAAATCTTTCCGGTGCATCGTTCAAATATCCTCTAATCAGTTCATGATCTCTTCGTTCTCATGTATCTAAATCCCCTCAAGTATCTTCATTCATTTTTCCAATTCTTCCCGGTGAATTGTGCCTTTGGTATTTTCATTTTGAATTCTTACGGCGGTTTGTTCAGGATTCCTCTTCCTATGTTCTCATATTAATTCATTCGTTCCTTCCAATCCTACCGGTGGACCGGTGAAGACTTTTCTCAAGTCTACGCTATATCTCTCTTAACCCTTTCTATGAGAATAAGTAGTATGCCGAATCCGTTGCTTGTCATCAATGTAAATTGGTGAAGGATACGCATAACGTAATTCTTATTATTGTTTCGTCCAAGTGATCTAGTTTCTTCTTTCCAGAGTTGTTCATCATGTCATTCTTTTCTCGGTTCGGGATGCTTCATCTTTTCTTTTCCGGAGTTCCAAGTTTTCCGCATTATCTTGTCGCGAAGCTCCATCTAAATCATCGCAAGGCTTCACCTTCTGTTTTCAACTTCCCTTTCTTTTTATCATCCTTTTATTACCGGAGTTCTTCATGGAGGCTCTACATGGTGGTTTATCAAGGACCCTTTTCATTCTTCAATTGTTCGTCAGGATTTCTCGGGGAGTTATGATCCGCCAAGCTATACTAAAAAATAAACATGGTGCTCTACACATGTTTTGTTTTGAGGAGATCAAGCATTCTTCATCGTGCATTTTGAAATGCAAATCTTTCTACCTTATCTTTTGAGGTGGTGTTATATCTTTCTTGACAATTTCCAGTCATGTTTCGCGATTCACATGTTGTCAAGAATGAGGTATTTTAAATCCACTAATCTCTTTGTTGGAGTTATCTTGGGTCATATTTCACCAAAGCCATCCGTAAGGAATGTTGCTATTGTGGTGCTTATCAATGATCCAAGTTATCTCTCTATCATTTTGGTGGAAGAAGTTTTTCATCTATTTGGTGCTCTCAATCAAATCAATGGTTTCCGTTAGTGGCCGTTTGTCACCTCATAATGTTGAGATGTCTTCCATAAGCCCACAACAAGCTTATCCTTTCGTGTTGATAATCCAACAACTCCGTTCTAGCATTTCTTGTAAGCGCGCTCTTTCAAGATCTTTTTTCCCTCCATTCATTCCATTACATCTTTTCATTTCTTTCGGAGGCATTGTGATGTTGCTCTCTTCGTCCCATCATCTCGTTTTCTCAAGATCATGTTCTTTCCTTGCTTATCTATTTAACCGTAGTGTTGTGTCATCTCTTTAAGTTCTTTTCATCTTATCAGGTTTTGCTCCTCTTTTCAACCACAATGGTTTCAATTCCTTCTTGTCCATTGTGCTCGTGTTTCATAGATTTGCAACCTCCAAGGTTCACATGGTGTTCCTTGTTTCTCTTTCTACCGGAGTGCTCTCAATTTCGTTCAACTCTGTTTTGTTCTTCTTTCAAGTTTTCAACCTCTCAACTTTTTCTTACCTCTTCCTCTTCCGTTTCTCCCCAGTCCCATCCTTAGATCTCTGGTCGAGATCTCTTGTAAGTGGAGGAGAGTTGTGACGCCCCAAGACTGACACTCCAGAAGTCTTCCAGCTATTTCGTTGCTGTCGTGTGTTTTATTTTGTTTGTTGCATTCATCATGTCATCATGCACATTGCACCCGCATGTTTTCATAAAACTCGTAGTCGTTCGTGGTTGCCGCCTCTTCTTTGTCTCTGTTGACCTTCTCTCAGACCAACCGAACCGCTCTCTTCTCTCTTGTCTTCTCCGTGGCATTTTGTCAGACCCTGTTGTCTTTGATTTCCCCTCTCATCTATATGTCCAGCCTCTCTGCACATTTCACCGACCCCTTGCGCTCGTCCGAAACTTCCCCGAACCCTAACTGGAATATCGTTACCGTGGGGTCCGGATCATCCCCAAACATCCCTAAAACATCTCCGTTTTCTTATTTGGACTTCCTAACCTATATTTTCTTAGCCGTCTGATTACGATCGTAGGGACGAGATGTCCCCTAACCTAAATTCATCTGATATAAATATCAGTCTAACCCTAGACCCTAGGGGTCTTGTCCCATCGATCCCATCGCACCGCCGCCACTCCTCCGGTCCCTTCTTCCTCGAGATCTCCTCCCGATCCAGCCATCATTTGACCACCACCCTTGATTTGCGCCGCCGCCCAACAAATTTCTCCAACGAGCGCAGCCACCTGCCCAAACTCCGAGACCCCCATGATCCTACTGGCGCCTCCCCCGGATCCCCTCGTCCAGCCATCGCCCCCGTGCACCACGCTCATGCTCGTCTTCCACGCACGGACGGGAGAGGACCTCCCGATCCTTGTGGCCAAGGCGACCTCGCCGCCGTTGCTCGAGCCTCCTCCGGCAGCCATCGCCGGCGACCACCCGCAGGACCCCATCGTGCCCATCACCTTCCTCCTCCTTTCTCTTTTCCTTCTTTCCGCCTCTCATCTCTCCCCTGTTTCTCTTGATAGGGAGCCGACACCCATGGAGCTTGCCGCTACCTCCTCGTCGCCGTCGCATCGGTATATGTGAGAGCTGCACCTTTGAGTCTTCCTTTTCCTCCCCTCGCGTCGCTCCTTGCTGACTGCCCAGCCGCCGTTGCTTCTGCAGAGCCCAGGCCATGGCTGTCCTCTGCTTCAGATCAAGGCGCCGGCCGCCGGATCCGGCCCCCCCTAAGGGTCCACATCAGGATCCGGCCGATCTCCCCGTGCCCTGCCGTCCCGGACTTCCCCTGCTTCACCAAGCCTCGCTGCCGGCCTCTACTTCCTCAGCTTCGAGCAGGAGGATGAGTGCGCCGCCCCTGCGTTGACCCACGCGTCGTCCTGCCTCGCTTGACCGCGCCTCCCCATCTCGCTCAGTCCAGCTGCGCGCCTAGCATCCCAGAACCGGCCTCCTCCAGCCTCTGCATCGACCGGACCGAGGCCCATGGTGAGCGCCAGTCCTCCCAGATTTGGCCCGATCTATATTTTTCTTCTCTGGACGAATTTCCTATTAATCCAGGGAACTGCACTTTTATAGAAAAACCCCTAGTGTTCATGCATCTAATAACTAATTAACCATGCATCATATGTAAATAATCTATATATGCAAAATGCTTAGAATTTCACCTAGTTTCATAATATCCAACTCTCATCCATGTTTAAAATGTTTAAACTTGTTGTTTGTTTAATTTTGCCTAAATGCCATGTTAAAATGATTTATTTCATAACTAATTAACCGTAGCTCCGAATTTAATAAACTTTGTTTGTAAACGGGGTGGAATAATGCATAGAATAACTTGGCGCACTTTGTTTTACTGTTTAACAACATTAAAATATGTTTTAGGGTAGAACAGTAGAAAATTCAAATTATGCACATGGGGATTTTCCGAAATTGTTGTTTGTTGTTCCGGCCTCATTTAAACTTGCCTAGATAGGTAGTTTTCATATGCTTCACCCCTTGCCATGTTTAATAACATATAATATTGTTGGGTACATAAACAGGAGAGAACTAAATAATTGTCGTGAAGTTTCGTCAATATGCAACTCATTGCATATTGAGCTCCACTTAACTTGTAGTATTGTTTGTGCACTTTGCCATGCCATGCCTTTTTAAACCGTACATGTATCATGCTTGATTTTGCATCATGCCATGCTTATGTGATGGTTGTTTACCATGTTGTTTGCTCCTTTCGGGTTCGCTTCTCTCGTTAGCTTCGGTTTCGCTCCGGAGTTGTGAGGATTCGTTCGTCTACGTCCGTTTGTCTTCTTCATGGACTCGTTCTTCTTCCTTGTGGGATCTCATGCTAGATGACCATTACCCTCGATATCACTTTTATCTTTGCTTGCTAGTTGTTCGTTCTATCGCTATGTCGCTCTACCTACCACTTGTTTATCATGCCTCCCATATTGCCATGTCAAGCCTCTAACCCGCCTTCCTAGCAAACCATTGTTTGGCTATATTACCGCTTTTGCTCGGCCCCTCTTATAGCGTTGTTAGTTGCAGGTGAAGTTGAAGATTGCTCCATGTTGGAACATGAATGTGTTGGGATATCACAATATCTCTTATTTAATTAATGCATCTATATACTAGGTAAAGGGTGGAAGGCTCGGCCTTATGCCTGGTGTTTTGTGCCACTCTTGCCGCCCTAGTTTCCGTCATATCGGTGTTATGTTCCTTGATTTTGCGTTCCTTACATGGTTGGGGTTATGGGACCCCCTTGGCAGTTCGCTTTGAATAAAACTCCTCCAGCAAGGCCCAACCTTGGTTTTACCATTTGCCTACCTACCACCTATACCTTTCCCTTGGGTTCTATAGACTCGTGGGTCATCTTTAGTTTAGCCCCCCCGGGCCAGTGCTCCTCTGAGTGTTGGTCCAAACCGAGCCGCCTGCGGGGCTACCTCGGGGAAACTTGAGGGCTGGTTTTACTCGTAGCCTGTCTCATCCGGTGTGCCCTGAGAACGAGATATGTGCATCTCCTATCGGGATTTGTCGGCACATTCGGGTGGTCTTGCTGGACTTGTTTTACCATTGTTGAATGTCTTGTAACCGGGATTCTGAGTCAGATTGGGTTGTTCCGGGAGAAGGAATATCCTTCGTTGATCGTGAGAGCTTGTGATGGGCTAAGTTAGGACACCCCTGCAAGGTATAAACTTTCGAGAGCCGTGCCCGCGGTTATGTGGCGGATGGGAATTTGTTAATATCCGGTTGTAGAGAACTTGACACTTGACTTAATTAAAATGAATCAACCGCGTGTGTAGCCGTGATGGTCTCTTTTCGGCGGAGTCCGGGAAGTGAACACGGTTTGGGTTATGTTTGTACGTAAGTAGTTCAGGATCACTTCTTGATCACTTCTAGCTTCACGATCGTTGCGTAGCTTCTCATCTTACTCTTGTACTCGTATGTTAGCCACCATATTTGCTTAGTGCTTGCTGCAACTCCACCTCATTACCTCATCCTAAGCTTAAATAGTCTTGATCTCGCGGGTTTTGAGATTGCTGAGTCCTCGTGACTCATAGATACTACCAAAACAGTTGTAGGTGCCGATGATACCAGTGCAGGTGATGCCACCGAATTCAAGTGGGAGTTCGACGAGGACCTTGGTCGTTACTATATTTCGTTTCCTGATGATCAGTAGTGGAGCCCAGTTGGGACGATCGGGGATCTAGCATTTGGGGTTATCTTCTTCTCTTTTGGTTGTCCGTAGTCGGACTATGTGTGTACTCTAAATGATGTATGAATTATATGTTCATTGTGTGACGTGGCGATTGTAAGCCAACCCTCTATTTATCCCTTTCTTGTTCATTACATGGGATTGTGTGAAGATGACCCTTCTTGCGACAAACCACAATGCGGTTATGCCTCAAGTCATGCCTCGACCCATGGGAGATATAGCCGCATCGTGGGTGTTACAATTATGGCCCATATCAGATTTGGTCCGTCAGCTAGACGCTGTGCTTTTGGGCCCACTTGAGGCCCGGTTAGGATTTCTGTTTGCTAAAGGCCTATTTAGTAATACGGCCTGATATTAGTTTTGTCCTGTTAAAGGCCCGTTTAACATTTTGGCCCTATATTTCTTTCGGCATGTTAAAAGCCCGTCATATAGTTGGGCCTAACTATGGCCCGCTTTGCATCCGGCCTGCTCATAGCCAATAATCTGATTGGGCCAAACAAGGACCAGGACAATTTTGGCCTGTTAACGGCATGTAATGTGATTGGCACAATCATGGGCCGGGGTCTATTTCGGCCTGCTGTCGGCCCGTGAGCTGTTCGGCACGTTTCAGGCCCAACCTACTCTTCAGCCTACTAAAAGCCCATTGATTTTTCTTGCGAAAATAGGGCCGACGGTTTACTCGGCCTATTAAAGTCCCGATACAACTAGTGGGCCAGTTTACATTTAGGCCTGTTAACGGACCAAGGTGACTGGGCCCATGATGCGGCCCATACATAGTGATTTGCATGACGGACCGATTATGTACCGTAATTTTACGGTTTGGCCGGTTTACTTTTCATGGAGTGAAGACAGGATATATATACAGTAAAATAACTGCAACATTGTGAATAAGAAAAAACCTAGACTATACAATAAAGAACTTACGACATATTACATCCACTGGGCATCAAAGTTCGCCACTATGATAATAAAGCACAAGTAGACAGCAGATTACATACGCTGGGCATCAAATATCGCCACCAGTGCAAATAAACACGCCGACAAAATAATATACAAAACCGACAGCACTTCAATAGAGTTCAAGAAAGGTTAGCCCTGCTCGGGAGCTGCAATGCAAGCAGCTGAGCAAGCTGATGAGACTACGCATGTTTGATGTTTATATCCTCCTCACTCTGAAAGAGAAACAAGCAGACAGATGACACGTTTTGCACATATAAGTATCAGTGCTGACAATTCATCATATTTCTTATTGATGAATAAAGTGACACAGTTTAAAATAGCATTAACACAATATGGTATTGTTCAGGTTAAGACATGGCAGGAAATGACAATGTGAAGGAGTTGGCAGCTTCACGACACCACTGGATTATAGATCAAGAACTCATAAGTATCAATGGTTAGTGTGCTGTCAATTTATCCCATTTCAGATTGGCAAATAAAGAGATGGTTTAGATAATAGTAGAATGATAAATGGTTAGTGTGCTATCAATTTATCCCATTTCAGATTGGCAAATAAAGAGATGGTTTAGATAATAGTAGAATGATATGACATTGTTCATAGTTAAGACATTGCAGAATATGACATTGTGTTGTAGTGGGTAGGTTCACCACACCACTGGATTACGGATCAAGAACAAAAGCATACATGCAGTGCAAAAGAAGATCACTTGCTCTACATAGTTTAATTGACATGGTATGAAGAAGGAACTTGGTTGTACAACTGAAAACTTAAATTGAGAAGGACAAACTTTTGTTTATGAATTACATAATAAACTTTAAACATGCACTACAAAAAAAACACTTCCGTGATGATACGTGTTTGTCACAGTAGGTCACGTTTTCTGTCATGCATGTACATCCATGACAAATTTATGACAGAATCAAGATAGTCATACCTGTGCTGTCGTAGAAGTGTTCCATGACATTACCAAAATTATCATCACGGAAGTGTCCACTTCCATGACGATAAATCGCGCGTCACAGAAGTTCTTTCGTCAAGGGTGACCGACACGTGGCATCCACCGTAACGAAACGCCGTTAAGCTATCGGGTCCGGTTTTGGATCCGATAACCCGTTAACAGCCCGCACCAATGGGGATTTTCCACGTGTAAAATCATCATTGGCCGGAGGAAGCACGTGTTGCCTCACCGTTGGGACAGATGTCATCCACTCATTGGACAGGAGGCGCCTATGATAGGTCGACACGTGGCACGGCCCAACAGTGGCCCATTCCGGTGAAAAAGGCCGGCCCACTAAAAAATAGCAGGCCGGCCCATATAAGGCCTACTTGTGTCAGGTCCATTTAAGCCCACGGCCCATACGAGATGTGCCAATTCGGCCCGTCAACGGCCCGTTAAAGATTTGACACCATTGCAGCCCATCGTCAGTTCGAGCCCGTTAACAGCCCGCTATATATTTGGGCTCAATATCGTCCCGATGAGATTTTGGCCTGTTAACGGCCCATTTAGTGGATGGGCCAATTTTCACGATGTACATCTTTCGGCCTTTTAGCGACCCATTTAAATATTGGGCTAATTTCCGGCCCGGTGTGTCTTTCAGCCTGTTGATGGCCCATAAATCAGTTGGGCCATTTGTAGTCGGACCTGAGTTTCGGCCTTTTAGCGACCCATTTAAGTGTTGGGCCAATTTCTGGCCCGATGTGTCTTTCAGCCTGGTGACGGCCCATATATCTGTTGGGCCATTTGTAGTCGGACCTGAGTTTTGGCCTTTTAGCGACCCATTTAAGTGTTGGGCCAATTCCAGGCCCTGTGTGCCTATCAGCCTATTAACGAACCATAAATGAGTTGGGCCATTTGTAGTCGGACCTGAGTTTTGGCCTTTTAATGGCCCATGCCCTTCATGGTCCAATACCAGCCCGGTTTCTCTTTCGGCCTGCTAAAGGCCCACAACACAGTTGGGACATTTACAATACGACCTGACTTTCGGCCTCTTAGCAACCCATGCTCTACATGGTCCAGTACAAGCCCGCTGTCTCTTTCGGCCTGCTAAAGGCCCACAGTATAGTTGGGCCATATGTAGCCCGAACTTAGTAACGGCCTGTTAACGGCCCGTGAAATCAATTAGGCCCACCTGTTGCCCGCTTTGATGTCAGCCTGTTAACGACCCAGGAGTTAAGAGGGCCGACCATTAACTTTCGGCCTGGTAACGGCCCATTAACTTAATGGGCCCACTAAAGTTCGTACATGTCTTTAGGCCAAATTAGATAATTTGAGCCCATTACGATGAGCAATTATGCACAGGACCAAAACCGATCAAGCAAAGGTACGGCATAGAGGGAAAAACGTTGCACATCTAGCATATATTACAGGAAATTACATCCACTAGGCAATCAAAGATTGATGCCAGTGCAAATAAATGAACAGAACCTAACGATCTACAATGTCACAATCTGCAACCTCAGCACGGATGACGCCCATAAGCATGTGGGCAAGTTCTTGCTGCTTTGCTACACTTTCTCTGAAAACATTGATCAGTTGTTGGTCGCACGACTCTGCACCTCTGATTCCTCCACCATTTCCATCATTCCTTCATCCATTAATTGGTTCACAAACATACATTTTTTCCGTTGCATTCGAGACAGAGGATACTGAACATATTCAGATGGTGATTTTGGTAGGCTTGTATTATTGATAGTGGAGAGTGTCTCGACCACTGCATCATAACATAAATTAGGAGGGGAACCAAACAGATTAATCATGAGTTATTGGCATATTACCTGGCCTAGATTTGTTGGAAAGAAACAATGGGGTTGCCTTGCTGTTTTCAGGGTTTGTCTTATTATCTTCAGCAGCCTACACCAAATTAAGACACTAGCATTGCTATCATTGGCCAAGTCAGATAATAGGAAAGCAACATTGGCACAACGAACGTTTGGGCAACTAGCCAACACCAAATTAACACAATATGGCACAGCTATCATCAGCCAGGTAAGGTAATACAAAAGCAACATTGACACAATGAATGAATGGGCAACCAGAGCAGCACTACAATTCAGTAATGTGCATGATATGAGATAGTACACTCATACAGCTCGGTATGCAAAACTACGAGGCAGTTTTCTTTACAAAAATCAACACTGGCACCTTTAACATTTTGCTACAACAAATTTTAGATCAGACAAAGGTTGGATTCACGCCGATTAACAAAATACATGCTGATGTAAAAATATTGTGATATACAATAGGTACTTACATCAGCATTGGAGCACAGAGAATTCCCGCAAGATATTTTCCTCGAATACAATGCCAATGAAGGAAATCTTCTATCATTTAACCTTATTTTCTAAAAGAGAGATGGGTAAGAAACATGTAGAAAATATGATCAGAATGCTATAAAATTTCATGATGCGAGGATACGCACACGCTTCTTAGAATGGAGTTGACATTCTTTTGCTGGACTGGAGCGGACTAGTTCTTTGGCCACTGGAATCTGCTTATTATCAGTGGGAGTTGGGTTTCTCTGTGCTGGAGTAGTATCTATGAAAAATGGAGTTGGTTTATTATCTCCTGGCGTTTGGATCTTTTGCAAAGACCTGGTTTGTAACCCTTCAGATTCTAACATAGCCAGCTTCCCCTTGCATGCCTTATATAGAAGAATGGTGCTTCAATTATAAAACATGCTACAACAGAGATGGAATAGGTACTGAAGAATAGAAAGGCATGACATATTGACATGTATTCCCTCCATCCGGAAATAAATGGATGGGTCTAGGCGTATTTCAGTTGTAGATACATCCAGTTTTATCCATTTCTGTGACATGTAATACGGATGGAGGGAGTATGATGTAAGAGCTAGGGATACGACAAGACAACACAATAAAAAAAACACTGAAAACCAACTGCAGAACCAAAGTAATCAAACCCACTGATATGAGATAGTACACTCATGCAGCTCAGGATGCAAAACTACCAGGCAGTTTCCCTTATAAAAATCAACATTGTGGCCTTTAATCATACATTTTTGCTACAACTAAATTTAGATCAGATAAAGGTTGGATTCACGCCGATTTACAAAATACATGCTGATGTAAAAATATAGTGATATATAACAGGTACTTACATCTGCATTGGAGTACAGAGAATTCCTACAAGAATCATTCCTCACAGACGATACCAGTGCAGAAATTCTTCTATCTGTTAAGCTTATTTTCTAAAAGAGGCATGGGTATGAAACATGTAGAAAATATGATCAGCATGGTATAAAATTTCATGATGCAAGGATATGCACACGCTTCTTAGAATGGAGTTGACATATTTTTGTTGGACTGGAGCGGACTAGTTCTTTGGCCACTGGAATCAGCTTATTATCAGTAGGAGTTGGGTTTCTCTGTGCTAGAGCAGTATCTATAAAAACTGGAGTTGGTTTATTATCTCCTGGCGTTTGGATCTTTTGCAAAGACCTGGTTTGTAACCCTTCAGATTCTAACATAGTCGTCTTCCCCTTGCATGCCTTGTATAGAAGAATGGTGCTTCAATTATAAAACATGCTACAGCAGAGAGATGGAATAGGTATTGAAGAATAGAAAGGCATGACATATTGACATGTATTCCCTCCATCCGGAAAAAATGGATGGGTCTAGGCGTATTTCAGTTCTAGATACATCCTTTTTTATCCATTTCGGCAACATGTAATCCGGACGGAGGGAGTATGGTGTAAGAGCTAGGGATACGACAGGAAAACACAGTAAAAAACACTAGTTGAATGTAAAACTGTATGCTAGCAGAATACGTACAGAAAAAACTAAGGAAACATACACGTGTATGACTAGGAAACTAAGATGGCATTGCAACAGAGCACTAGAACAGCACTTCAATGTAAAAAAATTGGTATGGTAGATAGATGAAGTACATACTGATGAATAACAATGCATAAGATATTCAGAAGTATGATGTCCAAATTAAGCAGATGGCATTGCGATAGAGCAAGGACCTTGTGGGGTGAAGAGGATTCAACATCTTTCTGCAAGTCTTCTGAAGAACTGCCTTTACATGTTCCATCATATTGGGCATCATTGACATCAAGTTTATTGGCCTTTACATTGCTCCGTGAGGTTCTTGTGGATATATCAGTGTGTGTGCAATTATAACTGACATGCATGGAAGACAACTAGTAGTTAGATTTATGTAATGAGTGCCTATAGGAGACGACATAAATAGTAGGACTGGGGTTAACTAGCAGCAACAGGTCTCAAAAACTAAAGGGAGAACAGAGATGAAAGCTACAGAATATGTATCGTTTGTACTCGAGATTAACTAGATGGCACACAAAAGTATTAAAGAACAACATAGGTAATACTAGAAGTGGTATAATACTATAATCACCAGCCTGTGGGATAGCATTGGCTGATGGATGATAACTATGGAACAACGTTGCCTAAAGAACAAGTATCATAGCTGAACTATGGAACAGCGTTAACTCCTGAACAAGACCCGTAAGAGATCAGCATGAATATACAGTGAAATGTGATAATCTATTTTCCATGCTTAGATGAATAACAAAGCCATAAATGTTGCACACAAGTAAGATGAAGGTACAACCTATCTGGCCGCCATCCATAGGAGTGAGCATCATGTGCTGACCTGTTGATGGCCCTGCAGTTGTTGTGGATGTCCATGTCGGGCACACGCATTCGATGCAGGGAACTGTTGAGTGGGGACTATAGCTCCCTTCTGGTGTATGCTTCCCTTGTTGGAGCAGTTGCGGTGAGTCAGAAGACGGTGTGGCTGAAGATGCAGATAACGCATAATGTTAAGAACGACACATCTCTTTGATCTGAAGAAATACACTAAGAGATCAACAGCAAGGTACGAGAGTGGTCACACGTCTGTTGACTGAGACTAAATTGGGGTCACACGATTTTATTTTATTTTGGTACTGTCCGATCTACACCAGATGGCTTGATGGCCGTCTTGTGCCTCCCGGCTGATACTGTTAGGAATCTTCCCCGAAGAGCCAGTGACCAACGGCAGAGCAGCTTGCCTCCGCCATCCATGGCCCCGGCCAAAACCCCGCTCCCCGCCCCACCGCACTGCCGTGGTTGCGCCGCCCCCGGGCCAATCCATAAAGACTCCCCGTCATCCAGATCCGGCGGCAGCAGTACCTTGAACCCACGCAACTCTAAGATAGCCATCTAAGCGCTGCTTCCGCGGCGAACTTGCGGCCCCGCACCCTTACGTTAGACACCAGCCAACCGGCAGCCTAGGAGCTCCGCCGCCTCGAGGGGTGCTGCTCCCATTGGGAATCGATTGGCCCAGAATAAAAATTCAGACAACTGACGCCTAAATAAAGTGATTTGAGATGAGGGTGCGACCTATCTGGCGGCATGATGAAGTAGGCAGGTCCAGCTGCTGAGTCGGTGAGGCCGGCGCGGTTGCGGTGGCCACCGGCGGCAGGAAAACAGCGATGTCGCGACGGTCGACGGCTACGGGGAAGCAGCGCCGGGACTCTGGACGGATCCGAAGTTGGAGCCGCTCCAGCGCCGTGAACAATGGCGAGGGTGAATCGGCTCCGGTACGGTTCACGCGGCCGTCGTCGAGGCAGCTCCAGCAGCACGGAGTAAGAGGCACACAGCCCAGTGCACGACGGCAAATGGACAGCGTCTCCGGCATTAGGGAGGAGGGTGGCTGTGAAATTGGTGTGGTGGGGGCGCCATGGAGGAGGGGCTGAGGTTTCGCGGCTCTGGAGAAGGGAGCTTCCGGGGAGAAGGTGATTTGGCGCCCACGAGGTATGAATGGGGGGGAATTGGGAGGGGAGTGGAACCATGTTTTACGGACGCATTTGTCTGAAATGTGAGGGGGAGTTACAGTTCTACCCCTGCCTTTGGGCTTCTCGGCTTGGGTCTGTGTACTGAGGGTCGTGGATAGTAGAGTAACTTTGCTTCTCCCCAAATAGTGGGCGGGAGCGATTTCGGGCGAGGAGGGCGTGTTTTGAAATATAGTGGGCGCGAGCGATTTCGGGCGAGGTGAGTGTGTTTTGAAATAGTGGGCGCGAGCTATTTCGGGCGAGGAGAGCGTGTTTTGCCGACCATGGTTTATGAATTATTCGGCACATGTCATTTCGGCCGAGGAGAAGGCGCGCTTGGATGAAGTTACGAACCTACCCTTGATGCACAACGGGCCAATTAATGCGTCTCCCACATAGGACGGTAATTTCGCGTCTCCCATTTATTTGCTCGGGCGAATTCCACCGAGCAGAGGATGTTTAACAGTTCGTTCAAAATTTGGGAGAACGAGCATCCACGTCTACCTTACCAAGTTGATTCGAATCAAGCTCAAAAAAAGTTGATTCGAATCAAATTTAGATATATTAGCTTGCCACTTCTTTTTTAGATGGAGAGATGATGCTCGAGAGTAATGTGTTTTTACATGCTCGTTGCTAGCGATTTACTATATGAAAAATAGTTGACCCACTCAAAAACGGGAATCAAACCCAAAATGAAATATCTCGATTCAATGAAATAGCTCACCAGGTCAAAATAGTGAACTAAATCCAAAATTGAACACCTAAATCGAATAACATGTTGTACAGTATTATAGTACTCCATGAACATGTTGAAAGTCAAATTAATGAACTTGTTTGATATACGCATATATCCGTTCATGTGTGGATTGCAGACAACATGTTCTCCAATTTAAATATTTGAATACAAGTTTATATCGAAACATGGTTTATATCAGTCTTTAATG
>NC_057802.1:251967552-252043241 GCF_018294505.1 Triticum aestivum | reverse complement strand
AAACCTTGTTGGTCCTCTCTCTTTCTGTCCATCTCTCTCTCTCTTTGTGTGTGTGCGTGGGGGGGGGGGTCTTTCTAGTTCGCATGCATATATACTCCATCTATAGGTCTCTCTCGCACACTATGTATGATTCTCTAGTCCAAGCTAGATATCTTGGGTGCACTCATCGTACACACACAAATTCCTTGGCTCGTTGCCCGTAACTCTCTCACGCACCACTCTGTCGTCTCGGAGCTCTTCCCCCCCTCTCTCAAACTCTCCATCTACCTGGGTCACACATACACATGCATATCTCACTCGCACTCGATAGGCCAATCTAAAACTCTATCTCTCTCCCTCGTTCTCTCTCCATCTCACACGCGCACACACACAATCTCATGCCTAGCTAGCCAAGTATGATGGTCTCTCACTCAATTGTAGGCACACGCAGTCCCCCCTATATGTATATGACTAGCTAATCTTAGTCTCCAACACAAACATGTGCATGGTCTATCTCAATTTCTCTTGGGGCATCTTTCTATCGCGCACGCACCTCCCTCGATCTCCCACCCATATAGTCCCCTCACGATCTCGAGGGGGTCTCTATCACAAACACACCCTCTCGCCCTCCCCATGCGTCCATGTTCTCCATGTGTCCCTCTCGACCTTTGTTACTTGTTGGCCAGACATCTATTGGACATGTGCTATAGGGGTGTCTCTCTCCGTTGCAAACAATCACACACTAGCTATCTTCGTGTATCTCCTCGCCTCGCTTTTCTATCTCGGAGATGCATGCGTGATATGTTCGCCTAAGAAACGAAAAAACACACTCTCTCTCTAATTTATCGTTTGTTGTCACTTTCTCTTTCACACACATACTCTTTTTGCACACTTACTCATTCTCCTTCACACGCACTTGATCCCTCTCGACTTAGGCACTCTCCTCGGTCCATAGTATATTGATTTATTGAGAAGTCAAACATCACAAAGTTTGACCATGTACGTGGAGAAAAACAATTACATCTGGAACGGCAAACATATACCATTAGATTCACCATGAGATGTAGTTTCGTATGATGTATCTTTCGTATTGAAGATATAAATAACATTTGTGTAAGCCTGATCAAAGTTTCCAAAGTTTGACTTCTAAAAAAGTTACATGCACTGCATTATCGAGCGTATGGAATATCTCTTTCCCCCTCTCAGCTATCTGACGCACCACTCAGCCTTATCGGGGCCCCTCAATCTCTCTCAAACTTTATATCTCCCTGGTTCACACATACACATGTCTCGCTCGCACTATACATATAGACCCATCCAACACTCCCCACCCTTGTTCTCTCTCTATGTGACACGCACCCCCCTAATAAGTACCATAATCCCTCACTCCATCATAGGCGCAAGCACTCCCCCCTAAGTATGACTATCTCTCACTAGCCATCAGGAACACATGTATTGTCTCCTTCCATCCATACGTCTATCTCGATATCTCTCGGGGTATCTTCTAGCGCGCACACACCTTGTCACTCGATCTCCCACCCATGTAGTCCCATCACGATCTCCAGGGGATCTCTCCATGAAAAACATACACTCTCTCCTCCCCATGTCTGCATTTTCTCTGTACGTCTCTCTCGACCTCTCTCCCTTGTTTGTCAGACCCCTCTTGGCCACGTGCTAGGGGTCTTGCTCTCTCGGTTGGAAACAACCACACACTATCTCCTCACCTTGCTTCCGTTGTCGAAGACGCATCTGTGATATGTTTGCATAAGACACACACGTTTTTTCTCGACTTTTATCGAGTGTTTTCCATGTCTCTTTCACACACGCAAACACACTTTTTTCACTCACTCTTTCTATTTCTCTCTCTCTCTCTCTAGTTAGGGACTCTCTCATGTCCATAAGCATATGGATGTTTTGAAAAGTCAAACCTCAGAAAAGTTTGACCAGGTATATGTGGAGAAAAACATTTACATCTGGAAAGATCATTAGATTCATCACAACATGTACTTACTTCATACTATCATTTATCTTTGGTATTATAGATATAAGTAATTTCTTTATAAACTTGGTCAAAGTTTCAAAAGTTTGACTTTAAAAAAAATGTTGCAACTACATTATCGAACGGAGGGAGTAGCTCTTTCTCTCTCTCTGCTATCTCTCACGGGCCTCCCCTCTCACACGAACACTCTATACCGACGGATTATACGCTCACTGTGTCAGCGTATAGCTCCGTATATTGTTTAGTTGACCAGTCAACCAGTCCACATGCTGCCTTGTCAGCTCGTGTTCTGTATCTTCGTGTGCTGGCCCATGTGGCAGTGGGTGAAAATAAGTAAACTAGAGTCCCATCTGACACGCGGTGAAGTAAACAAAGTTGAAACCACTCGGGGTAGCACCCCGCACGCTAGTAAATTCAGGGCGCACTGAGGACACACTTCTTCCGCGTGGAGGACGCACTCACGCACAATTCACCACTGTGCGGCGGCATGCACAGAAGGACGCACTCGCGCACACCCAGCACACAACACACACCAGCACACATGTACACCGGCGTCGCTGCCGGTTGAGATGGACGGCGAGGCAGCCAACAAGCGGAGGCGGCTCGAGCCAAAACCGCATCCGGCGAGCCTGGAATTCATCAGCAGCCTCCCCGATGACATGCTGCTCGTCATCATCGGCTACCTCCCCACCAAATCTGCCGTGCGGACCGCCCTGCTCTCCCGGCGGTGGCGCCCCCTCTGGCGCTGCGTCCCCCTCAACCTCACGGTCGACAGCTGCCTCTGCGACGGGGATTGCAAATGCATGGCCGCAGTCTTCAAGATCCTTTCATCGCACCCTGGTCCAGCCAGACGCCTTGACATCCGCATGTTCAGTACCAACTGCAAGGTCCAACCCAAGTTCGACAAGTGGTTCTTATCCCCCGCCGTAGATCAGCTCGAGGAGCTCAGCTTTGAAGCTGGACGATGTCGCTCTCTGCCGCCGTCCGCGCTCCGCCTCGCGCCAACGCTGCGCCGCGCCAGCTTCAGCTCCTACTTCTTCCCCAGATTAATGCTGCGCCCGCCCTTCTTCTCCCTCAACTCAAGTAGCTCGACCTCTTTGACGTTGTCATCTCGAAGAAGGCTATGGAGCGCCTGCGCCGTAACTGTACTGTGCTCGAGTACCTTCGTCTTGAGCAGATCCACGGGTTCATTAGCCGCCACATCGCCTCAACGAATCTGCGATGGATTTATGTGTCTTGCTGGCCCCACAACAAGACATCAATTGGGAAGAGATCACTCCAGCTGTTCCACGTTATGGTCATTGAGAATGCGCCTTTCCTTGAGAGATTGCTTGTATCGGATCTAGAAGGTCCAACAAAAATCAGGTTCATTAACGCGCCGAAATTGACAGCGTTGGTGCACTCGTCTGCCAAATTCTCCGAACTCTCTATTGGATCCGTAGTCGTTCAGGTACATCACTCATCTTCTTCTTCGTCTTCTTGAAATTCACATTTTTAAATTTCTTCTTGATGTATTTACGACCGTCTTCTAGAAAATGATTCCCACAAGCTTGACCCAGTCTATGCGCACAGTGAGGATCTTGGCAATAAAATCTATCGGCCCCAATCTGGATCAAGTTGTTGGATTCCTTACATGCTTTCCGTGCACGGAGAAGCTACTCATCGAGGTGAAACTTCTTTCCTATTAGTAAACGGTAATCACAACGTAGCTCAAATTTTTCGTAATTTTCCCAAATTATGATGACAAGTGTAGTGTTCAAAACTGCATCTACGCACTGCACCGAAAGAAATGTTTTTAGTATTTTTTCTCATGTGATCACCTGCATCATTTTTTTGTTGTACCACTATAGTAGCCTAGGCTAGTCATAGTGGAAAGTAACTTAGACTACTCCAGTAACTCCATGGTTACCCTAAGAGCAAGTACTACCTCCGTCCTGGTTTACTCTTCCTATTTTGTAGTACCAAAATTTGACCATAGATTTAACTGACAAAATGTTAATGCATGTCACTAAGAACTATATCGTTGGATTCGTATTTGAACATAATTTCAAATGGTGTAATTTTTAGTGACATGCATTGCCATTTTCTTACATAAATATATGGTCAAAATTTTATACTAAATAAGAGGTAGTACAAAAGTGGGCTATAACAGCCCTCCACTATGTAGGCCAAAACACGTGCCAAATTCACTTGTGATGCATTTGGCATCGATGCTCCTCCATTGCTCACCTGGTGCACCAATCTGGATCACCTACTTTGCTCCGGTGCCAAATTAACTCATGCAATGAAAAAACACTTGCGTGGGAGAGAGGGAGAGAGGAATGAGGCAATAAAAAAACACTTGTTTGGGAGAGTGAGAGGCTGGTGTTGTTGGTTTGATTGATTTGTTTATACATGTGGGTCTGTGTGCACAGCGGTGCCAACTCTCTCACATCACGAGAGCGGTGCCAAAATCTTTTGATTTGACATCGATGCATATTATGTGGCATACTTTTGCGAAATATGGCATCGGCCACATAGTGGAAGGCAACAAATGCCCAAGCTCTTCACGTACTCCTAGGTAAATGAGAGGAAAGCGAAAGAGAGAGAGAGAGAGTGAAAAAATATCACTAGCCAGCCAACCCTATCGTATGAGCGAATGATATTGGTACCTCTTGATGACACGGCAATCTTATACAGCCAGCTGCTCTAATATGTTCTCTTCTTTTGCAGATTAAAAAAAGACCCGAAAGTGAAAAATGTGTTGCACTATAACAATCTCATCGAATGCCTTGATCTCCATCTTACAGAAATTGATTTGATCGACTACCGAGGCAGCACATCTGAGATTAAATTGGCCAGGTTCTTTGTTCTGGAGGCAAGTGTGCTCAAGGTAATGAGGTTTGGCGTTCTCTGGCGCAACAATGAATGGCGTGCTGATCACCGCAAGCGTCTAAGCCTAAATGACAAAGTCTCCGCAGAAGCAGAATTTGTTTTTGAAACATCAAGTGGCCAGAGACTCGAAAACTTATTTGCCCACTAGTGACTTGTCAGGGTGGTGGATTTTAGTTTGTACGATAATGCTGCATCCACCTAAAGTAACGAAAGTTCTTACGTAAAATTCCTAGTAATTCCCTCTTCGTAGGTGCAGCATTACTCCTAACATTTGTAATATCAGTTTGAAACTTGTAATATTGTCGTGTCCTATTCCTGCGTTTGCAAAATCCTGCGAATCAAACAGGTCCTGAGTTGGTGATGATGTTGTGCCTGCCATCTTTCACCAATAGCCGTCGGATCTAGATCTGACGCATGCAAACCAAACTTCTCCAGTTTTGCAAAAAATGCCCGCACTTGTTCCCTATTTACAAACAACTCCTTGTCTCTCAGAATCAGCCTTATCTCCTCCCCACCACATCTAGAAGTCCATGGAAAAATCTGGCATGATGGCCACTGCCGGCGCCGTCCACCCCCCCAATCTTGGTGTTCCGTGCAATGCACGGGCATCTACGCATGGGAAATTATGTCGAACACGGCTAGTTGTAAGCAGGCTAGGTCTACAGCCATGATGATAGTGACTGCAGACGATGAGGCTGACTATGGTATGCCAAACACGGCGCCTATACTCAGGTGTCATCTCCGGCGTAGGGTCTTGTCACTTCACTGTGAGGAGCAGCACGTAATAATTTGACAAACTGGTAGTACAGTGCTACTACATTGGTAGTACTACTACTACTAGTACTAGCACCACCGTCTGGATTTAGTAGTACTACCACGTCCATCTGGATTTAAATTTGACTAGCAATATCTAGTAATGCATGTCACAAAAATTGTACTACTCCCTCTGTAAATAAATAGATGGTGAATTGTTTTATTCCTCGGCGAGATAACTTAATGTCTTTTTGCGACTTAATAGGATTACATGCAATGAACTAACCACTGCATGTGATGTTTGGTAGTCCCAAGTCATTGAAAGCATGCACGGGCACGGAGGGGGACGCAGCTTCATTGACTTACTGCACCTACCTTTGGGTGTATGACACGTGGGCCCAACGGGTGGCTGGCCAACCTGTCATACAGCCAAAGGCAAGTGCAGTAGAGGGGTGAGGAGTAGATCGCCAACACGCACGTGAATTCAACGCAGTCTGCACTTCTCATATAAAGGCTCCCGCCAGTCCAATCTACGAACTCCTACGCACCTACGCACCCAAGGGCAAGAGTGATCACTCCAATCGCAAGATCAGTTGACTAGAAGCTAGACCCATGGAGGCGATGAGCGCAAGCATCAGCCGGCTGTGCCAGATGGTCCACAACGCCGGCCTGCGGCCCGGCACTGAGGAACGTCTCTAGGTAGTGCTTGACGCCGCCAGGGCGAGGGGCCGCTTGGACGATAGCTTCATCTCCTTGTTTGACGAGGTCCTCGTCGGCTTCCTCGACAAGTTCACCATCGTCAAGAAGCTCGCGGACGACCTTGATGTACGCCTCCAGCCCACGTGCCCAGGCTCTGCGATGCCTGCCACCCTCAACGACCTCTATGGTGACAACCTCTTCCACGCACTGGTGGCCCTGCGACTGCCCGCCGTCGCGCCGGAGAATGTCCACCTCGAGGTCACGCTCGCCGCGCGGCGCCTGGCGCAGCGAGACACCATCGACATAATCACCCACGTCTACGCGCAAATCGTCCACAAGGACTACTACATGCAAGAGGAGGAGGATAGGACGCTGGCCTTCTTGGACCGCAGGGCAACCTTGGACGGCATTATTCAGAAGCACGTTGAGCTTGCCGCCAACACCGCTGCTCCTCACACATCGGTTGGTGACCCGGTGCACTAGGGCGTGAGGATGTCGTTGACGGATCCGTATGTATCTTTATCTTTCCGTCAAATCCATGTAGTAGTATATGGTACTACTAGTAATTATCTTACCTTTCGCATCAACTTCATAATTTTCCTACGTACTCCATGCATGAACCGCGCCAGAACCAAACTTCTTATTACTCTAGGGAAAATCGTTATTTCTATCTATCGGTCACGCCATGGAGCAGAACCAAATTTTACAAGTTACAAGTACAAAAGGAAAAGCCTGCCGTGTTCGCATCGCACCCCCACACGGTTGGTCCGGCATGCCGCTCAAGAGGGAATGCATGCTGTGTTGCATTTTCACTTACAACTGGGACCGCAGTTGAGCAAACCGACTATCGGCAAACCCCCACCCCGCCCATCGCACGATGGCTGAGAAAACAGGAGGGGGAAGAGATGGTTGTAGCACGGACTCCAAGAAAATTGGTGTCGGATGGGACTCGTGTGGGTGGCGTGTGGCGTACTGCTAGACATGAATGCTAGTTATGGCCCATGCCACCCCACTTATCGAGGTGTTGGTTACGTAGAACAAATTTCCTGGAGTACGTGCTCAGCCCTCCTCTATCTCTCTTCTCAGCCAGCCAGCAGACGCACGGAGCCCATCGTCTGTTTGCTCATATGCGGTCCCACATGTCAGTGAAAACGCAAGAGGACCCACTAAACCTACACATCTTTCGCCTCGACGTGCTGGTGATGAAAAACAAATCCAATAAAGATCTTCGGTGGCCGCTTTTGGAGTTACTCAAGAGTAGTAAGATTCTATTTACAGTTTAACCCAAGATGCACATCACGTGGCTTCAACTACCACTCTATTTTCTTGCATGACACGACCTGGATGCTGGATGTCCCACGTGTCGGCAGAAGGAGGAAGAACTTGACCAAATATTCGGTTGTGCTCTCGGATTAGACTAGTTGTGCTAACTTAAAATGTTATTGTGTAGAATGGATGCAAGTTTTGGTATTGGGAATAAGAGTACAACGATATATTGATAGAGCGCAATTTAGTAGATGTTCTAGCACTTTTAGCTAGCATAGAGGCTTAGAGATGAGACTAGTGCACTTGTTGATAGAATAGAGGCTAGACACGTCTACTTCTTTACACTCGAAGAAGAAAGAAGCACGCAAGATCGAGCCTCCGCAGATCAACAATGAATGCATCGAGAAGGCACTAATCCAACTTACAGGAGCATTTATGAAAGTTGGATATCTTCTAAAATGTATTCTTGTGGTTCTTGTTTTCTTTGGTCTTGCTTTTCTAGTCAAAATTTTGGTGATGTATTTCCAAGTACCAAAAATCAATGATGAAAAAAAGATATGTGTTTGCAAAGAAAGATGTACGCAGCCGGGATGCGTCCGCGCGTTCGGCGCACGACCAACGCATCCGAGAAATGGCCCGGACACGACCCATTGCCCTACCCAAACGGACAGAATCTGGGCAAAACGGAGGTCCATTTGGGGTCGTGCGTTGGAGTTGGCCTTACAAGTGGGACCGCAGTTGAGGAAACCGACTATCAGAAAACCCCCACCTCGCCCGCCGCGCGATGGCTGAGTTAGAGAAACGACGAGGTTGAAGAGATTGTTGTAGCACAGACTCCAAGAAATATGGTGTCAGATGGAAGTCGTGCTGGTGGCGTGTGCCGTACTCCTGGACGTGAATGCTTGTTCTGGCCCATGCCACCCTACTACTCCTAGTACTACTTATATTAGTAGTATCGAGGATTCGAGGTGCTGGTTACGTATAGCGAACACATTAACATATGGCCCACCTCACACTGTGGCCAAATTTCCTGGAGTCTGTGCTAGGTTAAAAAGTGTTCTTTGTGAGGATGGGTGGCTGGTCTCAAGTTTAAAACTTGTTGTATTACGTACGTAGACGTAGAGATAGTGCAGCATGTGAAGCTAGTACAAATAGTGTACTATTGTTGATTGGCCTCATCCGATAACCTGTTGCAATGCACGTACAATTATGTATTCGAAAAATATTTTTTTGCCTCGTCGCAGCACCCACTCAGAGAAGCGACTCGAAAGCCATTCATAAATTTAGTAAGTTTATCATAGGCATATCATTTTATTACATACAAGAGGTCATCAACCCACAACAACAACGAGGATATATTATAAATACTAAAGTTTTCATCACACAACAAATAACAAGCAATGAAATGAACTTCAACTCAACCAATCCTCGGCATTGGAAACACTTGCTTTGAACCACAAGTGATTCTCTGGGAAGGGCTAGCAATTGTAAATCTCGAGGCCAACGCAGGACTGATCATCCAGGCTAAAGCGGCCTACTATATCACGACCAGGGTAGGTAACCACCGAAATGTCCGACGTATAGATACAGTTGCTTCTCATAAATGGTAGTAATGTTGTGTCAACAGCAGCTGGATCGGCTTTCACCATCATTGGATAGTTTTGTCCAAGGAAGAGCGAGTTTTCTCCAAGACTATCAATACTGTACCAGGGAGAAGGTGTTGGCGCTAGCACAGTAGTATCCATCCCGAATACCATGCAACGGGTGTTGGAATAGGTCCGGAGATTGCAACCATGGGAGACAACACCTGCTTCCTTAGTAGTAACATCAGCAGTGGGCTGTATACAGACAAGAAGGGGTGATCCATCGGAAGTTTCCAGGCGCCACTGAGTATATGGGCCCTCCTCGTCCTCATGCTCGTGATCATCACCATCGTCATCTCCCCCTTGGTTATAAAATTTTTCAAGTATACGTGGTGGAATGTTCATAGGACCTTGGAAACACAAGAAGAAGGTTAATTAGTAGAGAAGGGAAACTTGCTAACTCGCATGCATGTGGATGAAACAATTATAATTATGGTGGAAGACAAATGTACCGAAACTACAAGGATCCCATGCAAAAACAGTGCCACGAGTGGTGGCAGTAAACACAAGACCCTCGTATTGAATTGCATCACAGTACACATCCGTGTATAGAAACTAATTTTTGAGCAATATCCATCCAGTCGAACCACGAAGGACGGCAACAAGCTTGTCGAAGATAGCAACAACTTGACAGTTCTTGTAATTCCAAGAGTGGTCGGGAACTCGACAAATTGCTATCTTCTGTAGACGACAGTCACCATGATCGTATTTGAACGAACGTAGATCATCTGTGTGCTCAACCTCAGGGAACTCTGAGATTTTTGGAAGTGGAATCCGCTGACGAGTGTACACATTCACAAGTTCCCACTCGCAATTGTACCCAATATAAACAACCCAATCTCCATTTGCGGCAGCCCAGGCCTTACCCTGAAGCGATGGCATCTTGACATCACATGTATCGTTATCAAGCGGCATCAACTTGCACAAGGCGAGGTCTCCGTCGTCCGCTCGCCAGCGAGCAGGGTCATGGCGAAGAAGATAGGGGAGATCAAACCGCTCCTGGACCCTTGGGTTCCTTGTAATGATGTTATTAGTTGTGTCGAGAATGGGCTTGAACGAACCTGCCATGCTAGCCGAGGTGATGACGTCGCACCGATCAATGAGTTCCTCCACCACGTCATCTTTCAGATCATGGCAAGAATAACGGGGTCGTTTCCGGCTTGTTCCCTCCATGGAGAAGACGATCGAACAATGGCAGAAGGAAGGGTGAAGGCAAATGGAGGAGGGAGGAAGAGCGTGCGACAACAGTTCCAAATCGAGAGGGAAAGGCGAAGAGTCGATGGACGGTTGCCAGTTTGCCACGGTACACGAAGAGGCGCCCCGGCCTACACGTCCTTTCGGAAATTGTACAAAAGGACTCGCCGTCGTCTCACTGACATGTTGGAACGGGACCAGATGTCAAAGAAACATGGTGTGTAATTTCTCATGCAAAATGCGATCTGGCCGCGTTGGCCCGAGGTGCCGCATTAGTTATCGACCTTTATTTTTTTAACATACAATCTGAGTGGATAGCTCCTGTGGTCATCACACGTGAGCAGATATATAGGTGGGCTAGGTGGGCAGGCGGTAAGTGCTAAAAGAGTTGATCTCGAAGAAAGAGTTGATCCAATGCTTGGTTTTGTTTGGATTTTCCAACTATGAACATTGGATAGAGTGAATCAATGGATTACGTTCAAAGTTATTCTCGTACTATAGAATGGTATACGAACGTGGAGAGATTTGGTTGATTTTATATCGCTGAATAATATAAACTATTATGAGTGCAGACGCTCCACCCCGAGGTTTGTTGCTCCTTCTCGGTCGTCGGGAATCTATGTTCTTCCACTCTTTCGTTTAAGACATGAGCTTTGTTCATCCTTTTGCCGACACGCGGGACATCTATATGCCTCCATTTTACAAAATCATACTATATGCCTCCGTGACACGCGGGAAATCTAGCATCAAGGTGGCGTGTCATGCAAGAAAATGGAGATATGCAGTGCGTAAGTGAGTCGTGCACTTCGATGGCACCTAGTACTACGCAATATTTTTTCTCCTCGATGGCACGTGAATAGTGCACGTACTCAATGACAGAGCACGGGATGGTAGCCATGGACATGGTCGGCCCTTTTTGAAGAGAGTACTACTAAATAACTTTGATGTGTCCCGTCAACTCGCAGAATGACGAGAAGCTTTCTTACTACGCCTTCTCCCTCGCCAACACGTGCGCGGTGGCTCGCAGCACGAGGAGAAACTTTTGCTTACAAGCGGTGAACGTGCGGTAGTTCATTTGGTGTCAGATTGCCAGAAGTACTACTGTAGTACCATCATTATTGTTCGAGTTCCGGAAGAGGAGAAGAGCCAAGCGCAAGGTCACCTACTAACCTAGTACAGTACTACTATAGCCAAAGCTGGTCCACCTTTTTAGAGCATGGTTAATTAATATAGGCGGCTCTTGCAGCGGCACATCATTTAGAGCAAGTACTCTCTTCGTAGGAACAAAGGAAGTGAAACAAAAGTTGGAGTGGATGCTAGATTGCCAATTAAAATGTGATTACATAGGGGAAAAAATCCTATAGCATTCTATCCTATGAATCAAATGACCAATGTAGGAAAATTATGAGGGGGGTCTCTCCAACAGTGTTCCTGGGATCGCACCTATCATCACGGTGGTCGAACTTGGAGTCATTCATCTGGTACACGTGGCATCTCAGATCTGGACACAAGGTGACGCGATCTCTCACTTCCTCCGCCATTTGAAGCGGCGTGCCGGTGGAGGGCTAGCATACTCCAATATTAGGTTGGCTCTATGTGATGTGGCAACTTCATATACTAACCGAATGCTGGCTATACTACTACGGTACTCACACTCCAAGAAGTGACTCGAAAACCATTCATAAATTGAGTCTATGACATGCATTTGCAACTGAAATGTACCATTCATTAAATACAACAAGTCATCAACACACAACGACAACGAGGATACATGTTGGATTATAGATTATTTCCAACAAAACATTCTAGCAAATACTAAAGTTTTCATCACACAACAAATAACAAGCAATGAAATGAACTTCAACTCAACCAATCCACGGCGTTGGAAACGCTTGCTTTGAACCATAGGTGCTCTGGGAAGGGCCAGCTATTGTCAATATCGAGAGCAACGCATGACTGATCATCCAGGCTGAAGCGGCATATATCAGGACCAGGGTAGGGAACCACCGAAATGTCCGAGGTATAGATACAATTGCTTCTCATAAATGGTAGTAACGTTGTGTCAACAGCAGCTGGATCGCCTTTCACCATCATTGGATAGTTTGGTCCAAGGAAGAGCAAGTTTGCTCCAAGACTATCAATACTGAACCAGGGAGAAGGTGTTGGTGCTAGCACACTAGTATCGGTCATGAATACCATGCAACGGGTGTTGGAATAGGTCAGGAGAGGGCGACCATGGGAGACAACACCTGCTTCCTCAGTAGTAACAGTCTGAGTGCACTGTATACAGACAAGAAGAGGTGATCCATCGGAATTAGTTGCCAGGCGCCACTGAGTATATAAGTTCTACTCCTCCTCATGCTCGTGATCATCACCATCGTCATCTCCCCCTTGCTTATAAATTTTTTCAAGTATAGGTGGTGGAATGTTCACAGGACCTTGGAAACACAAGAAGAAGGTTAATTAGTACAGGGAAACTTGCTAACCCGCATGCATGTGGATGAAACAATTATAATTACGGTGGAAGACAAATGTATCGAAACTACGAGGATCCCATGCAAAAACAGTGACACGAGTGGTGGCAGCAAACACAAGATCCTCGTATTCAATTGCATCATAGTACACATCCGTCTATAGAAACTGATTTTTGAGCAATATCCATCCAGTCGAACCACGAAGGACGGCAACAAGCTTGTCGAAGATAGCAACAACTTGATAGTTCTTGTAATTCCAAGAGCGGTTGGGAACTTGACAAATTGCTATCTTTAGTAGACGACAGTCACCATCATCGTATTTGAACGTACGTAGATCATCTGTGTGCTCAACCTCAGGGCACTCTGAGATTTTTGGAAGTGGAATCCGCTGACGAGTGTTCACATTCACAAGTTCCCACTCGCAATTGTACCCAATATAAACAACCTAATCTCCATTTGCGCCAGCCCAGGACTTACCCTTAAGCGATGGCATCTTGACATCACACGTATCATTATCAAGAGGCGTCAACTTGCACAAGGCGAGGCCTCCGTCGTCCGCGCCCATGCGAACAGGCTTATAGCAAAGAAGATAAGTGAGATCAAACTGCTCCTGGACCCTTGGGTTCCTTGTAATGATGTTATTAGTTGAGTCGAGAATGGGCTTGAACGAACCTGCCATGGTAGCCGAGGTGATGATGTCACACCCATCAATGAGTTCCCCCACCACGTCATCTTTCAGATCGGGGCAAGAATAACGGGGTCGTTTCCGGCTTATTCCCTCCATGGAGAAGACTATCGAACAATGGCAGAAGGAAGGGTGAAGGCAAATGGAGGAGGGAGGAAGAGCGTGCGGCAGCAGTTCCAAATCGAGAGGGAAAGGCGAAGAGTCGGTGGACGGTTGCGAGTTTGCCACGGTACACGAAGAGGCGCCCGGCCTACACGTCCTTTCGCAAATTGTACAAAAGGACTCGCCGTCGTCTCACTGACATGTTGGAACAGGACCACATGTCAACGAAACATGGTGTGTAATTTCATGCAAAACGCGATCTGGCCGCGTTGGCCCGAGGTGCCGCATTATTTCTCGACTTTATTTTTTTAATGGTGTGCCGTTCAGTATTGAAGCACGACTAACTGGTATTGTTTGCAGAGAAAATATAAACTAATCTACCACTACTCCACCTTTAGTACTAGTAGTATAAAAAAGATATATAGGTTGGAGCTTCAGAGCTTTATTGCTAAGGGCTGCCCACTTGCTTCTCACACTATCACCCTCTCTCCAGATCTAAAAAATACGGCCTCTCTCTCCCTCCTCACCGGTGGTCACAGATCCGCCGGGGAAGAAAAGGACGTGCAGCATTGACGCACTCGTCGTCAGTGAGCAAGGTCACGCACTGACGACAAGGTCGTCCGCTCAGACATAGCGCCCGCGCGGGACGACGACCACGAGCGAAGCCACTTCCCGCCGACCCTCAGGTATGCTACCTCTTTTCGAACCATACCCTTGTTCTATTGCCCCATCTGCCACGAGCGTAGAATTTTGTTTTGGCAAAAACAAATTAATTTGGCAGCACTTAGATCTTGCCCAGGCTCTAAACTTGAGCTGGCTCCGCCACTGTCGCTGCATGTGGATCTTTTTCCACTCCACCATCTTCCCAATTTCCTGTCCTCTGCTGTGCTGGTCATGTAGACGAAAACCTTAATTTGCACTATTAAAGGAAACCCTACTTCATGTAGACTAATCCATGTCTGGGTTGAATAAGGAAAGGAAGGGAGACTGTATTGTCCAAGAGAGTAGGCATCGAACCCGCATCTAGGTTAAAAAGGGGGAAATCAGTAGCTAAGGAATGAGTCTCGTGTCTTTTGGTTGAAGAAGGGTAGAAAGGCATGATAACGCAATAGAGAATGACCAGGTCGATCGGTTTTTTTCCTCACATAGGAAAAAGGTGGCTAAAGAGAACAAAAATGGGACGTAATCCACATATGCTGCCTGAATATTTGTTGCTCTGGGCAACCATACCTCCCTCACCACTCTATGCGTCCGTGGAACTACATCGTACTGGTGCGCCCACTGTCCGAATGGGTCTCCCATGCTCTTATTGCCACTTTTTTGCTGTTAGTATAACGCCAGCGGTAAAGTCAACCAATGCTACTGCTAAAGTGATGCCACATTTAACTAATGCCGCATTCAGTCTAATGCCACCGATAAATTTAAGCAATGCCATTTAATGTCTCTGGATTATTTCAGGGTTAGTTGTTGATTGTGGATGTATTAAAGATTTTTCAGCTAAGGCATTCTAATGTTGTTGCACAGCCAGTATACCAACGATGAAACTTGTTACTACCTTCAGATTTTTGCACTGTTAATGCTTATAGATTACATACCTCACTTTCATGAGATAAGTCAATTTTTTGTACAGTGTCACCAAAATGCCAAGGCGCTGATGTCATTTTATTTTGGTTAAACTGCACAAAAATTATGAAGACAAGAGGAAAGGTCAAGAGTGGGCACCTCCTCCTTTGGCTATTGTATTGATTCATTCGATCAAGTTTTTATGTTTGATCGATTATCAAGATTGGGATAGCAATTTTTCAATCCCACTCGAGTTCGAAATGATATTTACCTTGAAGGTACATGGTTTGCAATTTTTTAATACTGTCATTAGTTAATAATGCTAGTTACCTTGAGACTTTTGTATTTGGTTTAATGCTCTTGCACAGCTAGTATACCAATGCTGAAACTTGTTACCTTTACATTTTGTATTGTTAATTCTTATAGAATTCTTCCAGTGCTAGAGCTTATGGAAATCTGTTCAGTAAAACCATTGTACTGTACCCTGTAATAAAATAACTACTCTACTGTTGCACTAGCCACTGGATTAGTGTATATTTGTACTATTCGAATGGTGTTGCATTAGCGTATGGACATATATAAAGTGTGGCAAGCTTTCCTAGATATGTGCTCAAGAAAACTACTAACTGTTTTTCTAAATACTGAACGTTTGGGTTCTTTAAATTGAACTGCGAAAACGTCTTATATTAAGGAACAGAGGGTGTAGAGTTCACTCAAATTATCCCGGTAAAGCTAGTCACACCTTTGTTAAAATTAATGTTCATTATGTTATCAGAGGAGGTCTGTATGTTTGTCTCTAATCCGTGTCGACTACATACCTGACATCATGATGTAATGTTAAGTCATTTCCTTTTGTACAGTGTCACTGAATTGTCAAAGCGGTGATGGCATTTTATTTTAGTTGAACTGCACAAAATATGCTTAAAAGAAGAGGAAAGGTCAGGAATTGATCATTCTTTCAGAAAGAACTATATATGCCTTTCTGACATCTGCCGAAGTTGCCTTATTTATTCCTTCAAACAGGTGGTTAGAAACAATCTTGCTACATTTTCCCATTAAGAAATTGGAATGCTTATATTTGTGAGTCTATGCTTCAACTAGTGCCACTTTTATAGTAATCACACTTTCAATATCTATGCAAATAGGGATGCTCGATTTTAGTGGAACTGCACAAAAAGTCCAACTGGTTCAACATTAGGAGCATGTTTTCTTCCAAACCTTTATATCCAATTGGTTGAACTATGAGCTGTTCATTACGAAGGTACATGGTTTGCTACTATCTTGCTACTCTTTTTGTACTGTCATTAGATAGTAATACTAGTGGATTGCATGTGAATTTATTGGCAGGGTGGACCTACATTGGAGGTGCAGGACAGGATTCAATGATTGGATGCTCAATTTCGGTTGTATCAATTTCACCTCTTCCATCACTACGAACATGGATATCCTTGGTCTGATGAATAATGGGCGCTATATTTCTGCTCTGAATCAGCAAATCAATTCAGTATGAAATTGTCCAGGGCAAAACATGACTGTATCAAATTGTCCAGTGCAAAACATGACAGATGCTAAGCGGAAGAGACATGTTTAAACCGAAAATACAAGGTGGGGTATATGTTTACTAGCTGCTTGATATTTGTGCAGACAAAGATGTCTGCCCGTTGCTATTTGGCAAACACACAAAGTGACCGCAATTTTGGTTGAACTACACAAGAGAATAGTATAGTCACTGCATGCAGTGCCATTTGAAAATAGACACAGAAAGATTGGATAGTCACTTCATGGACTGTAGAAAAGTAGTACTGTACTATTTATTGGACAACACTAGGTGCTTCATTGCTTTGGTGTTATTATACAATGGGCATCATTTTGCCTAAGTTAAAGTTTGTATTCCGAAAATAGTCTCGCCGTGTGATCGAGAGAAGACCAAATCATATTGCAGCGGATGTTCCTCCATCGATCATGTGTGGTTCATTCTCATGGTTCCAGCTGTTGGTGAAACCACTTCCGTTTGCAAGAGGAATTGTGGACTTCACAAACAACTTTGTCTTTCAGTCTGTACTGAATGTTGGCCAAGAGAAGCATCCATGTTAGTAGGAAGAATAGATGTTTTTTCTAGATCTTTGCTTTTGGAGCTACATATTTATATATGATCTGTGAATCATTGAGATGCAGTAACATGTTGATCTTATGTATGGGAATCGTACTAGTTGGTTTTGAATTTGGGCTACTAATGTGAACATATTACAATGCCAGGCCTGTGAGTCTCGTGCGAACATTTTGAACGGATCGGCTCTTACTGCTGTGCACAGCATGATCCTTATTTCTGTGTTCTCAGTGTTTACAAGTTACTAACAGTTCCTTATTTCTGTTCGCTCAGTGTTTACAAGTTACTGATTGATCACTAGCTAGCCTACTAATGCGCTCCTGGCAGTTTTAGTTCCGACGCAAGATCCGAAGTGGTAGTTTTTTGAATAAAAATGCCTACCTCTGAAGAAACTGACAAGCTGCTCTGAAGAAAATGCCATGCGAATCTGAAGAAACTGCCAGCAAAAACGTTCACAAATGCCTTATCTCCCAGCGAACGTTTATCAGCTAATGCTATCGTACACGTACACCATCCGACCTTCTCGATCCTACACGTACACTATCCGACCTACTCGATCCTACACGGATAAATAGCGGATCACGCACGTACTACCTCCTTTCCGGTTTGCAGGGCTCAATTCAAAAAACGACCTACTCGATCCTACACGAATAAATAGCGGATCACACATGTACTACCTCCTTTCCGGTTTGCAGGGCTTAATTCAAAAATCTAACCAACCAAGGTAGATGATGAGTGGTGGAAGCATTTTTGACAAGGAGGGAGTACCTCATCTGGATGATTCGAGTGCACTCGTTTGACCGTCATGCCGGCGTGCAACCCAGCACGGACGGGACGCACCACTGAAGGGACGGGACGGCATAGTCATAATTTCAGTTTTTCTAGTTTTCCACGGCAAGCTGGCGCGCTAAGCCATGCCTGCTTATGCATTGAATTCCGATGACCGCGATGACCGTCGCGTTTCTTGCGACACGCTAGTTCGCCTACCTTCCGCCTTTAATTACTGTTTCCCGGGCTTCTCCGGTGGCACCGTCACCCAACTCGCCCTATCCTCAAAAGCCCCCACCGGCCTGATGTCGCTCGCCACTTATCCTCGCTATCGCCACGTCCGCCATGCCCCTGCCCGTCCGCGATAGGCGACACCGGAGGCGGTCACCGCCGGAACTAGTGTTCGGTTTTTCACTGGAAAGGAGACGGAGGGAGGAGGCATTCTATCGGTCTTTAGATGGCAATGCGGAGATCGAGGAGTTGTTGGAGCGCGACCGCCTGGCGGAGGAGCAGGAGTTGTTGGAGCGCGACCGCTTGGCGGAGGAGACGCGTATCGCCGATTTGCGCCGCTAGCGGGACATGGAGCAGCAGCGCACCGACGCTCTGAGTCACGAGCAGAGCGCCCGCAACTGGGCCGACTACGTGGAGGCCGGCGCCCGGCAAATAGCCCTGGAGGCTGTCGGGCACGCACGCGTTCGCGACGCCAATTCTTACTACCAGCTCGTCAAGTGGGTTTCTCGCTTAGAAGCCGAAGCTTCGGTGGACCACGCCGGCATGGAAAGGGCCAACGCGCACGAGCAACGCGCCCTATCGCACCTCTGGCAAGTCCGAGGCAAGGCGGAGGACGCCGGTGCCGGCATTTAGCATGTACCACAGATGGCGGCCGGCATCGTCTAGTTAGTACTTGTACGCTACTAGAGTATTAGTGGGAGTAGATACTTAACTTGGCTATGATGGTTGTCAACGTGGAAGTTTAGTACTCTATATGTGGATCAGACCTGTTACTTTGCTCTGAATGTTGAACTTTCCGTTTGAACGTATGGAATGGGCTGTTATTTTTTAAATGGGTTGTATTTGTCCTCCACGGGTTTAGAGGCTGACTTGTGGGCCTACCAAGTTGACGCGTACACAATCAGGAGATGATTGTACGTGGAGAGGATGATAGCAGGGACCCGCCAACGTCATGGCAGTACGCAAGCAAGTGCCTCCTTATTTCAAGCAAATAAAAAAAATGGCTCCTCCTAATGGATTTCTGACATCTGGGTCCCTTGCCATTGTCAACGTAGTCAATAAACGAGAGAATTGCACAACGAGCGGCTGACACCAGGGACCTAGTAGCTCGCCCAGTTATTTTTGTTTTGGGTTAATTTGATAAATGCCACTCCAAATCTGGTGTTTCCGAGAAATGCCACTGCAATTTCCAAACTTTGAAAAATGCCATTTCCAGTGGCATTTTTCGAAGTCTGGAGTGGCGTTTTTCAAAGTTTGCAAATTGCAGTGGCGTTTTCCAAAGTTTGCAAAAATTGCAGTGGCATTTTTCAAAGTTTGGAAATTGCAGTGGCATTTTTATGAATCGCCATAATTGGAGTGGCATTTATCTAATTTGTTTTTGAGACGGAAGCAGGGTGTCAACTAAACTGTGCGGGGCACTCTGGCCTGTCTAGACAGCCTTCTCTTTTATGTTTACCACACACCAGCCCAGTAGTTTTTTTTCTTTCTGAAAATGGCTAGCCCAGTTTTTTTGTGATTTGCCAAGTAAGTCGCTTTGTCACGCCTGTTGGGGTACAAATCTTTCAAGACGAGGAGAGCTTCATTCGGCTGGACGAGAAAATGGCCTATCAGTAATGAGAAATGGGATGTACATTTTTAAAACACATCAAACCGGCAATTAGTTTCGAATTTCTTTTTTTCATTTCGAGATTTTAAATTGCATTAATTTTTATGCATGGACAATTTGTTGGATTTTATATTGATATATTTATTTTTAAAATCAGTTTGAATGTGACTCGAAATGTCGGGATTAAAAACAGTTCGGACCGCACCGAAATATGCAAAATTTCATATAATTTTTTGACTGTGGCCACAATATTGGTTGTAATGCTAACAAAAAGAATATGGGCTACAAAAAAAACCTTAAGAATTAGCAAATGGGCTGTAAATTATTAGAAATAATGGCAGATGGGATGTATCATGTTTTCCACAGATTTGAGGCTTTCCTAAAAAAAGGTTCACGCACAAGCAGTGACTGTTGGATGTCCATCCAACGGCCGTCGTGCTTCTTCAATCTCTGCTCTTCCTGCTCCAGCCGCTCAAACAAGCACCGGCGGGACTGCCTGCTCCCTCCTCCCCGCGGCCGGCTGTGCTGCCGCGCAGGCCTCACCGCCCCACTATACTCCCATCGTTGGCCTAGCCATCCCTCTACTCACCCACACCTGCTGTTATTCTCCGGCGACGGCAGACGAACCAGTAAACCCTCGTACAGTCGTACTCCCCTACGCGTGGGAAACAACTGTCGAGTCTTCCCTGCCTCCATGTCGTTCCCTTCCTAGGCCTCGCCGTCGTCCACCGCCCTGGTGCTCTCGGCGCGGCCTGGTCAACATGGTCAACGACCGACATGCATCTGAAGTGGACTATACGTGGAGAGGCTGACAGTTGGGTCCATGGCCACACGCAAGGAAATGCCTCCTTATTATGCGCAAAATAATGATTCCTCCACCTGACATCTGGGACCCACCGAAAGGGCCTCTGTATTTCGCGAAAAAAGGTTACCGCCGCTGACAGCTTAGACCCACCAGCTATATCTTCGCACGCAAGGAAGTGCGCCCTTGTTACGCACAAAAAAATGAATACTCCCCTTGCTAGCTGGGACCCAGTATAGTGGCAGGCTGACTTGTGGGCCTACTAAGTTGATGGGGACGGAGGGCTTTGTCAACTTAGTCAATATGCACGATTCTAGCCCCAGTGACCGTACGATGTCCATCCAACGGCCGTAGTGCTTCTTCAACCGCTGGTCTTGTTGCTCCAGCCGCCCAAAGCAGCGCCGGTCGTGCCGCATGTTCCTGCCTCCCGTGGCCGACTGTGGTGCCGCGGAGGCCTCACCGCCCCCTACTATTCCCACCGCTGGCCAGGCCCTACGGCGATGGCAGCCTCACACCGTAGCCGAACCAGTGAACCCTCGTACTCCTCTCCGCGCGGGCTTCCACTGCCGCGTCTTCCCCGGCTCTGCGTCGTCCCCTTCCTAGGCCTCGCCGTCATCCACCGCCCTGGTGCTCTCGGCGCGGCGTGGTCAACGTGGTTAAGGAACGGCTTCCATCGGATGTGGACTGTACGTGGAGAGGCTGACAACTGGGTCCACGGCCGCAGCAAGGAAGTGCCTCCTTATTACGCGCAAAATAATTATTCCTCCACCTGACAGCGGGGACCCACCGGACGGGCCACCGTATTTCATGAAAAAAATGTTTCCCCCTGACTGCTGGGACCCACCAGCTACATCTTCGCACGCAAGGAAGTCCGTCCGGGCAAAAACCAAAAAAAGATTCGCCCCCTAACTGCTGGGACCCACCAGCTACATCTTCGCATGCAAGGAAGTGTCTCACAGTCGGGACTCACCTGGTCGAAGCGTACGTAGCGTTGTCATTCTGGTCGCGAACGTGTACGTACATACTGGTCGATGTAGAGGCGTGCACGTGTCGTAGTAGAGGCGCGCACGTAGCATGTACACGTACGTACATCGGCCAGGGTGCAAGAAAGTAAATATGGCCACGTACGTACATACGGGCGGGGTCTCGAACGCCTACTCGCGCGTACGTACAGCCAGGGCTCATGTACATGGCTGGGTCGGAACGGAGAAACAGCGTCGTCGTCGTGTTCATGGGGAGCCAACCGGCTGGGTCGGAACGGAATGCGTCGTCGTGTTCATCGGGAGGGCTTGGACGAAATAGCCGATGGAAACGAGGCCTGGCGTACCGCAGAACGGAGGAAACAGCCTTGTGTTCGACCAGCCACGTTCGAAACGGGATCATGTTCATTGGGAGGGGTCTGGCGTACTGCAAAACGGAGGAAACGGACCTCCTACGGTCGAAACGGGGGTCCTGTTGATCGGGGGGTGTGGCGTACCGCAAAACAAAGGAAACAGACTTGTGTTGGAGCGCTACAGTCAAAACGGGGGTCCTGTTCATCGGGAGGGGTGTGGCGTACCGCAAAACGGGACTCCACGGGATACTGTTCATCTCCACCGTCGACCCCCTCCAGCCTCCACGGGCTACTGTTCATCCACCGTCGACCTCCTCCAGCCTCCACCTGCGACTGTTCATCCACGGGCTCCTGTTCATCCAGCCTCCACCGCGCGCTTCTCCATCGGCTACTGTTCAACCAGCCCTCTCCACGGGCTCCTGTTGAACCACCCCTCCATGGGCTACTGTTCATCCAACCCTCCACTGTCTACTATTCATCCTGACCTCCACGGGGTGGTCCTGTTCATCCTGCCCTCCACGGGGTCCTGTTCATCCAGCCCCAACCGGCTCGATCGATCGGGGTACTGTTCATCCAGAGGCAACACCACGGGGTCCTGTTCATCCACCCCCATCGGGAACTATTCATCCAACCCCCTCCCCCCCCCGCAACGCTCATGTTCATCCAGAGGCAGCATCGATCGGCTTCATTTAGCAGCAGTAGCGAAGGAATCGCTCGATCGGGTTCAGTTAACAGCCATCGATCGATCGCTCGGGTTCAGTAACGCGTAGCCTGCAGTGCAATCGCTCGGGTTCAGTTAGAGCCCAACGCCTCGCTCGGGTTCAGTTAGAGCCCAATGCCTCGCCCCCACGCGCATGCGTGTACGAGAGAAATGCGCATCGCTCGGCCCCGACCACCCACCATAACCGGGAACACCCCGATATTTTCCTCGCCCTCGCTTCTACCACGGTTTTTTCCGTCATGGACGGCCCAAAGAATGTCATGCAGCTGCATCTCCGGCCCGCCCAGGACGAAAAGCCCATTTTCTGTCATGATTTTTTGCCATAGAAGTAGGACCCCACCACATCTATGATGATACCGTGTTTTGTCACAATTATCGTCATAGAAGTGTCATAAGTATGACCGAAAAGATTTTCGTTCGGCCCAAAATGTCACGGGTGTGTCTTTTTTTCTAGTGATGCAATTTGATGCAAACAACAAAAATAAACAGTTGTTGCAGTCATGCCTAACCAAATATACACAACCACAACAAAGTTTGAAGTGAGAAGGACAAACTTACATTAGTGGTGAAGACCGGCTCTATAAAGCCCTTGTCCATGCTGATGGGGGGGCAATTCAAGAAGTTTACCACAGAATCTTCTTCATAAGCATTGCCTTTATTCTACATTTTGTTAAGAGTAAATATAGATGTGATAATATAAGAATAAATGGAGAATATTTAAGATAAGATGAAGAGTGATGCTACATAACCAAGTAGCTATAAATGTAGGTACAATGATACAGGCAAAAGGTACAGCCAAGAGCAATGCAGAGCTAAACTTCTTCAGTACCGTCGGTGTTATCCAACCTTATGGTAAGAGTAAATATAGATCTGATGTGTAGAAAATGGAGGGCAAAGGAAAATAAGCTGCAAAGTGATGGTACATGAACAACTAGCTGTCAATATAAGTACACTGATAATGGACAGCAGGTACTTACAAGAACAATGCAGAGCTAAACCTTTTCATTGGCATTGGATATATTCTACACTAATATAACCATTCATACAGATCAAATAATTTGGAGCGAACAATTGATAAGCAAGCTATCATGCATACTGCTGTCACATAATGAAGCAGGTATGAATGCAAGTACAGTGATACAGGACAATAGGTACTAACAAGAGCAAAGCAGCGGACAACATATTTGTGATATCCTATCGTCTCTTTCAAACCGGAATTCTTCTTCGAGCAGATTTCCTGCAAAAGAGATCTGTAAGCCACATGCGTAAAAGTAGAAGTTCAAATTGTCATGTGATATCATAGACAATGCCTCATCCTGGGAACGAGACCAGTGCATAACAAGGTTTTTCCATTTAATGTCTTCTAAATTTAGCACATGAGACTTCACCGGAAATTCATTTATAGACTTGTCATCAAAGTGTGATTTCCTCAGATAACACCGATACTGCTGCAATGCTTCCTTAAAAAGCGCAAGCAAGCTTTGCTTGTCATGACTATCCAGATTGACCCTCGCCTACTTACAACAATGTAATGTAAATCATTGATGTGTTCAATCAGCAGAAAATAGGAAAATAATCACCATGAATAATAGCACTTACACGTAAGTGGGACAGGAAGATGTGAAAATGGTGTTTGTCTTCACTATAATCTTCCCATGATGGGAATATATGCACGTAGTCCCTAACAACATTGAAAGCATTGTCTTTTAAACTAGGAATAACTGGA
Organism: Triticum aestivum; assembly: GCF_018294505.1. Classification (NCBI taxonomy): domain Eukaryota; kingdom Viridiplantae; phylum Streptophyta; class Magnoliopsida; order Poales; family Poaceae; genus Triticum; species Triticum aestivum. The sequence continues at coordinate 252,018,716 of NC_057802.1, read as the reverse complement.
ATGGGATTCTAATCTGTAGGAATTGGCCGTCTCTGCAGTTGGGATAGGTCTTCGGCCGGTGGACTTGCTGTACTTTTTGCTGGAGTGGGATTTTTCTATGGTACGGCTGGTGCTATGGCAACTGAAATTGGCATACCTTTTGCTGGAGTGCAGGTCCTGTGTGGTGGGGCTAGTGGTGTGGCCAGTGAAGTATGGGTACAGTCTGCTGGAGTCAGTCCTACGTTTTGTGTCACTGGTTGTAGAGCCAATGTAAGTGGGGTGTTGTCTCATTTCTCCGACACCACCACGTTTTTCAAGGACTTTGCTGGTGCTCCTTCAGGTTCGGCAATCACCCTCTTCCTTTTGGATGTCTGATGCACAAGAACAACATTTGAGTGAAAAAACATGGTATGATAGATGGAATATGTATTGATAATGGATGGGCATGGCATCTTGACATATATGATGAGTAAACTAAGCAGATGGCAGTGCAACAAAGTAGAAGAAATGCAAGACACCTTATGCAAGATACGTGCAATCAATAAATCCTTACCAAATTAGAACATGCACCTTGATGGGTGAAAAGGACATGACATCTGCCTTCGACTCCTCGATGTCAGAATAGTCATTAGGATCATATTTTGAACAAGAATCTGCAGGTGGGGAGCGTATGAGTTTCATTGCATCCAGAATGGAACTCAATCCCTTGGTGCTAATTTTGTTAGTCGTTGTAGTGTTCCACAATATTCTTCTGATGCGCGGACTATGATATTCAATGTGATTACGTACAATATCTGAGAAGCATGAAAACATAAAAATAGTAGTGAGATTATCTTTGTAATGCAGAGGATATTCTAATATAGGGGCTCCCTGTAAACCCTTGTGTGCTATCACTGGATTGTGATGAGAGAGCCCATGTGTGCTGTAATATGGTGCGTGCATTAATATAATCTGGCACAAGTACACAAAAATAATAGGCTCCAGAAGTAAGGATAGTTGGCAGATGATAGGTTCATAATATACTGCATTGAGAGTTTATTGCCAAACCATGATAAGAAGAGCACACAGCAACTAGGCAGACCGTAGTGTACATAAAAGGGTTACACAATAACCAGCAGATAAAAATGGGGAAAGTGGAACAGGCTGGAAAATACGGTGTTGTATTGCCGCTACTAATTGAAAGCCTATCGATCACGTACAGGCCAGCTCTATCAGCTATTGACTGTAGATGTCCCTGCTCCCCTTCCTGACAAGGAACATACTGTACGTAATAAATACAGAATAACAAAAGATGAACATGTTAAAGAATGGAAGAGGAAGCATATTCTTGAGGTTCCGCTTCTTTGCATACAATGTTGGTTGCCCACTCATGATGAATCACAACGCCCAAAGGAATGCAATTCCATGCTGATGCGGAGCATCCTATGTTCATCCACGTGAACCTACCATCGTCTCACCAAGTGCCAATAGGACCTATGACACGAGCACGAGCTAGAGCACTCGAGACCGAGGTGACTTCTTTCCTTAGTGATATCACATATGATCCACTCGAGACATGGCTACTACCTCAGTCCAGAATGTTGTGCATGATTAGGTACCAAGAGGACCCTCTCAAAGATGCGCATGAAGATGGACAAGTCCCCAAGTTCATGGATGAAGAGAACCAACAGAAGGAGTCAAGAACAACTCCCAGGACCCGGACATCCGGCCCCTGGAGCATCACCCACGGCAGCCGCCCAGCCGCCAAGTACCTACAGGCCCCAGACATGCGGCCACAGCCCAAACATCCGGCCCAGCCTGGAAATCTGGCCTGAAGCCCGGAAATCCGGCGCCCTTTATCCAGAGAGCACCGAGGCCAACCTCGCCGGCCCAGACATCCGGCCCCCCAGCCCGGACATCTGGCCCCTCGGGAAGGCCCGGACATCCGGCCCGACGCCCGGACGTCCGGCCCCGTCTGTCTGTGCACAGTACAGGGCCAAGGCCCATGTACCCCTTCGCCCTCCTAGACTATATATACTACTCCTCCTCCCTCTTTCTAGGGTTAGCATTCGTTTAGCTCATGCTTGAGATAGAGCTTTGCTCATCCATATGGATCTACTCCACCGAGAGAGACCGCATCCTCTACGAAGAAGATCCACCTTGGAATCAAGACCCCTTCATGGGAAGACCCTTCAAGACCTCCTCACGAAGATGAACTAGGTACCTCTTGTATCGTACTTTGTTGGATTCGGATCGTGTATCTCTTTGTGTTTCGAGGATCTAGCATATGTGTGACCGAATCTTGTTGGTTTGAGTGATTCTCTCGTGTTCCTTGTTGGGATCCGTTCCTTTCGTGAAAGATTGGGCAACTAGGGTTCTACCCTACATCATCTTGGTATCATGAACCATGTTGATCACTATTTCGGAGCCTCCCCTCTTCATTTTCTAGCCTTGTTTTGTTGATTTTGTCCCAAATTCGGAAATTCCCCACAAAAATAGCCCCCAATTTTTTTGTGATTTGTTGGTGTGATGAAGTTTTGTTGGATTTGATCCGCGGATTTCGTGTGTAGCAGGTAGATCTAGCTTTCCCCCATCTTTTCCCCAATTTCCATCCACAAAATCTCTCGAATTTTGCCCCAGAATTTCTATTTTCCCCCGAGTTCATCAAGTTCATCCACGGATCCCGAGCCGGGACATCTGGCCACCCCAGATATCCGGCCCCTGACAGCATCACTTCCATCGACCGCTCCGTTTCCCGCCTAACTCTCGCCAAATTTTGTTCCGGTACCCACTTTAAACTTCCGCATACCACCACCGCTTTCCGCAAACTCGACCACTTATCCGATACCAACTCCGACAATTTTGACACGTTTTGCTTTGAGAATTTGAGTTGCGGTTTCCGTTTCCTAACGTGTTTCGGCTACTTAGGGATGGTTCGACATCAACATCACCGCCGCTCATCTTCGCCACAAACTCGTCATCGACAACAACCGCTCAACAATTTTGACACCCTCAACCGTAAGCAAGGACGGTAATCTCGACGACATCTTGGTCTACCCCTTGCCATTTACATTGATAACGACCATAGCCCAATTTTGCATATCTTGCCTATCGAGACTAGCCTTTGAGTATTGCCGGCAATGTCACTTGTGCACATTAGTGATCATAGCTCCCATTGCATACATACCATATCATCTTGGTACATATCTTGGTATCATCTTTTGTGTCACTAAGTGTCATCACATACATAATTGCTATCTTGGTTCATGAAGTCTTGCATGAGAAAGAGCTCAAAAGAGAAAGAGCCAAACAAGCTTTTAAGCAAAAGGGAAAGATAAGCAAAGAGCTTTTAAGCGAGAACCATAGCATCATACTACATTAAGATTGTCATACTTGATCATCTTGGATCATATCATCGAAATACCATACATATAGCATACTTGGGATAGAAGTGTTGCATTTTTGCTTCGTAGGTTGTGCACAAGTTTCTTATTCGCCTTTTGTGCAATCATGCTAGCGTCTCTCTAGTGTTGTGCAACAAGAGCATTTTCGTGGATTCCACATTTTGGCTCATTCCTTGGTTGCATGACCCCATTTATCTATCTGTATGTGTGTTTCCATGTACCATATCTTGCTATTGGTCTACTTGTTGCATTTGCAAATTTGTGAATCTTTTCCAACATTATTGAAGCTCAGTAACAATTGCATCAAATTTTGTGCCACCATGCTAACCGAGCTCCACCATAAGCTTTTGCTTGTGTAGTTGTGAGAACCGACAAGAATTGGTACCAATTGTGCTATTTCCTTGTTCCACATTTGAGTGATCATTGATCCATCTTCAACATAGGTCAAGGTACATTTGGTATAAGTTCTTCTCTTTCTACCACTCACATATTTTGCTTGGAATGATGGATATGCCAAGTTCTTCTACCAACCCACTCTTCATCGAGCAAGACGACTACATGACCTCCTTCGTAACCAAGAGCCACCTTTTCGGTGCACAAAGAGCTTTGTATCAAGAATAACAAGCTTTGGGCGACCGCATCGACAACCTCGCCACCGACTTGCGACAATTCGAGCAATATACAAGAGACTACTTAGACACATCCATGGCCTCTCTCAAGGAGAATATTTGAACCATGATGGTCAACCGCTCTTCTACCTCGTCGTCCTACTCAAGACGGAGCTGCTCAAGTCGACACTTCGATGACGCCATCTCCGGCTCAAATACTCCATCATCAAACACTCTTCGACGCACCGCGCACCAAGACTATCAAGCAAACCGCAATCCTCTTCACGACACCGATTCTCAAGAACATCGGCATCGCCAAAACCAAGCTACCTTTGCGCAAGCACAAGAACGGCAATGTCTACGCCAACAAGAGGAAGAACGAGCGAGACAACACCAAGACGAGCAAGATGCTTAGGCACAACGTCAAGAACAACTACGCCAAGAAGCGCAAGCACTTGAGGCGCAACATGAACTCCACGACACAAGCCGCGCCGTTGCCGCACGCAACCTCCATAGGCGCGAACAAGAAGAGGCACTTCGTGAAGAAGTCCAAGAGATGAACTATCATGCACGATTGGCCCGACGAGCTCCTCAAGCTCCTACGCAAGCTCGACAAGAACCACAACTTTGCCAAGAGCAACTCGACAATGATAATCCTCCAAGACAAGAACAACATGAGGTTGACAACCCTCCGCGCCAAGAGCAACATTAGGTTGACAACCCTCCTCGACAAGAGCAACATGAGGTTGACAATCCCCCATGACATGGGCGTCATCATCCCCGACCCCAACACAATGAAGAGCAACGCTACGGCAAGCTCAAGTTCACCATGCCCAACTTCACCGGAAGCAATGATCCCGAAGAGTACCTATCATGGGCATTGAAGGTAGACAAGAACTTTCGTTTGCACAACTATGAGGAAGAGAAGAAGATCGCCATGGCATCCCTTGAGTCCCAAGACTATGTCCTCATATGGTGGGAACAAGTTATCGCATGCCGACAAGCAAGAGGTGAACCACCCATCACCACTTGGGATCAAATGAAGGATGTCATGAGAGCGCGCTTTGTGCCAACATACTACAACTGCGACCTCTTCAAGAAATTGCAACTCCTCAAGAAAGGAACCAAGAGCGTTGAAGAATACTACAAGGAAATGGAGATTGCCATGATAAGAGCCAATGTCACGGAAGATGATGAGAAAACTATAGCACGTTTCTCGAATGGACTCAATCATCCTATCAAGAAGATCGCCGACTTCCAACCTTACTCTAACTTCATCGAGCTAGTGCATCAAGCTACCAAGGTGGAACGGCAAGTGCAAGATGACTTCAAGTACGCCAAGTACTCTTCCAAGAGCTATGGCTTCTCCAACACCCAAGCTTCAACGACTCCGACACATTCTACCTCAACCAAGCCTTCAACAAGAAACGATGACAAGTCAAGTTACAAGAAAACTTCGACAACCTCAAGTCGTCCTCCTACTACAAGCAACTTCAAGCCGAGAGCTTCACCATCTACAACTCCCAACCGATGAGACCTTCAAGACAAGTTCCATCAAGTGCTTCACATGCGGCGGCCGAGGCCACAAGTCCTTCGAGTGTACAAACAAGCGCACGATGATCCTCAACAACGACGGAACTTATGACTCCATGAGTGAAGAGGAAATGGAAGCCCTTGAGCAAGTGGCCATGCACCGGCACGTGAACGGAGATGAAGATGATCAAGTCTTTTGTGATGAGGATTCGAGCCCCGCTCTCATTGTCTCCAAGGTCTTGACACTTCAACATCAACAAGACGAAGACCAAAGATGCCATATCTTCCAAACCAAGGTCGGCATCAATGGAAGGTCCGTGAAGGTCATCATCGACGGAGGGAGTTGTCATAACTTGGCAAGTGAAGAACTATGCTCCAAGCTCCAATTGAACAAGATGAAGAACCCGCATCCCTACAAAGTCCAATGGCTAAGTTACTCCGGCACAATCCAAGTCGAGCATATGGTGCAAGTTTCCTTCAAGATCGGAGCATACGAAGACACTTTGGAGTGTGATGTCATTCCGATGTCCGTTTGCCACCTCCTTCTTGGGCAACCATGGCAATTTGACCGAGGCGTTATCCACAACGGGCGTACAAATCACTATAGCTTCGAGATGAAAGGAAAGGAGTACGTGCTACGACCTATGTCTCCAAGTCAAGTGATCGCCGACAAGTAAGCCACCCATCATGGAGAGAATAGTGAGAGAGCGAACCACCCAAAAGAGAGTGAGCACCACAAGCCAAAATTGAGTGCCTCCACGATGAGCGACAATAAGAACTTAGTCCTATTTGCCACCAAAAGTGAGATGAGAGAAGTGTGTGAGAACCCATCAAGTGTCATGCACTATGTCCTTTTGTGCAAGGACGAGGCATCGAACACCGCATCGACCTCATCCCGGAGCGCCCCTTCCAAACAAGGCTCCTTACCGCGTCAACCCCAAGGAAACCAAGGAGATCCAATGGCAAGTACAACAACTCATCGACAACAGCCATGTATGAGAAAGCTTGAGCCCTTGTGCCGTACCAGTAATCCTTGTTCCCAAGAAAGATGGTACATATCACATGTGTTCCAATTGTCGTCCTATCAATGCTATTACCGTGCATTATCGTTACCCCATTCCACACCTAGATGATATGCTAGATGAGCTTAGCGGAGCCACCATTTTCTCTAAGATTGATCTTAAGAGTGGCTATTACCAAATATGCATCCAAGAAGATGATGAATGAAAACCGCATTTAAGACCAAATTTGGCTTATATGAATGGCTAGTTATGCCAATGGGTTTATCCGAAGCGCCCGGTACCTTTATGCGAGTCATGTGTTTTGTTCTTCGCCCGTACATTGGCGTATTTGTTGTGGTCTATTTCAACGGTATTCTTGTGTTTAGCAAATCGCTCGAAGATCATGTCACCCATCTTAGAACCGTGTTACAAACCCTTAGGGAAGAGTGCCTTTATGCTAATATGGATAATGCCTTATTGGTGTTGCTAAGCTTGTTTTCTTGGGTTTTGTTGTGTCTTCTAAGGGTGTTCATGTTGATGAATCTAAGATCAATGCTATTAAAACTTGGCCCCAACCAACCAACCAACTTGCAACAAGTGCGTAGCTTCCTTGGTTTAGCCAGTTTCTACCCTAGATTTGTTAAGGATTTTAGCACCATTGCATCTCCTTTACATGCTTTGAGTAAGAAAATGCACCATTCATTTGGGGACCATCCCAAGATACCGCATTTAATGAACTTCAAAATTTGCTCACTCATCCTCCCGTGCTTGCATTACCCAACTTTGACAAACCCTTTGAAGTTCATTGTGATGCCTAGTGGTAATGGCATAGGAGGTGTGTTAACGCAAGAGAAGCGCCCCGTAGCTTACTTTAGTGAAAAACTTTCTGGAGCGCAACTTAATTATCCCATCTATGACAAAGAGCTATATGCTTTAGTGCAAGTTTTGCATGAATGGGAACATTATCTTCGACCTCATGAATTTGTCATTCATACCGACCATGAAACGCTAAAATACCTCAAGGGTCAAACTAAGTTGAACAAGCGTCATGCTAAGTGCAGTGAGTTCATTGAGTCATTTCCTTATGTCATCAAATATATCAAAGGTAAGGAAAATGTTGTGGCGGATGCTCTTTCCCGCATATGCATGCTTGTTCCCAAACTTGAATTGAATGTCATTGGCTTTGAGCACATAAAAGACTTGTATGTGCATGATCCTACTTTTGCTATTCCATATGCCAAATGTTTGACGCATACATCTTGAGAAAGCTATTACATCAAAGCTGATTATCTTATGAGAGCTAACAAACTATGTATTCATGAGTCTTCTCTTCGTTTGTTACTTCTGCAAGAATCTCATGGAGGACTAATGGGACACTTTGGATGCGACAAGACATTCGCTATTCTCTCCTAGAACTACTTTTGGCCCAAGATGTTCCGCGACGTCTCACGCTTCACGAACCGATGCTCTACATGTCGCAAAGCTAAGTCTAAAGCTCAATCCCATGGTATTTATATGCCCCTTCCAATTCCTTATTTCCCATGGGAAGATATTAGCATGAATTTTGTCCTTGGTTTGCCTAGAACTAGAAATGGAAAGGATTTCGTGTTTGTTGCTATGGACCGATTTTCTAAAATGGCACGTTTCATAACATGCAACAAGATAGACGATGCTTCACATGTTGCAAATCTTTTTTGTAGGGAAATCTTGCACCTACATGGAGTGCCAAAGACGATTGTTTCGGACCGCGACGTCAAGTTCTTAAGCTACTTTTGGAATACCTTATGCGCCAAGCTCGGAATCAAGCTCTTGTTCTCTTCGGCATACCATCCTCAAACCGACGGCCAAACGGAGCTGACGAACCGAACACTCTCCACTATACTACGCGTGTTGATCAAGAAGAACATCCAGGAGTGGGAGGACTGCCTACCCATCGCCGAGTACGCCTACAACCGCGCAATACACACGACTACCGGCAAGTCCCCCTTCGAGGTCGTCTACGGCGTCAACCCGTTGTTCCCATTGGACATTCTTCCTCTACCACTACAAGAGCGCATCAACATGGACACGAGTGCCCGAGTGAGCTACCTCAAGAAGATGCATAAAGATACAAGGCACACCATCGAGCGCAAAGTAAAATGACTCGCGACCAAGATCAACGTCAACAAGCAACCCATGATATTCAACATTGGAGATCTTGTCTGGCTACACCTTCGCAAGGAACGCTTCCCCAACGAATGCAAGTCCAAACTTCTGCCACGAGCTGATGGACCGTTCAAGGTGCTTGAACGCTACAACAACAACGCCTACAAGATCGACATCCCACGCGAAAAGTACTCCGTGAGCGACATCTTCAATGTCAAAGATCTCTCCCCGTACCATGGTGATGAGGATTTCGATCCGAGGTCGGATCTTTCCCAAGGGAGGGGAGATGATGCGGAGCATCCTATGGTCATCCCCATGAACCTACCATCGTCTCACCAAGTGCCAAGAGGACCTATGACATGAGCACGGGCTAGAGCTCTTGAGAACGAGGTGACTTCTTTCCTTAGTGATATCACATATGATCCACTCGAGACATGGCTACTACCTCAGTCCGGAATGTTGTGCATGATTAGGTACCAAGAGGACCCTCTCAAAGATGCGCATGAAGATGGACAAGTCCCCAAGTTCATGGATGAAGAGAACCAACGGAAGGAGTCAAGAACAGCTCCCAGGACCCGGACATCCGGCCATGACCCCGGACATCCCGCCCCTGGAGCATCACCCACGGTAGCCGCCCAACCGCCAAGTACCTACAGGCCTCGGACATGCGGCCACAACCCAGACATCCGGCCCAGCCCGGAAATCTGGCCCGAAGCCCGGAAATCTGGCGCCCTCTATCCAGAGAGCATCGAGTCCGACCTCGCCAGCTCGGACATCCAGCCCCCCGGCCCGGCCATCTGGCCCGACGCCCGACATCCGGCCCCGTCTGTCTGCGCACAGTAAAGGGCCGCGGCCCATGTACCCATTCGCCCTCCTAGACTATATATACTCCTCCTCTTCCCTCTTTCTAGGGTTAGCATTGGTTTAGCTCATACTTGAGATAGAGCTTTGATCATCCATACGGATCTACTCCACCGAGAGAGACCATGGCCTCTACGGAGAAGATCCACCTTGGATTCAAGACCCCTTCACGGGAAGACCCGTCAAGATCTCCTCATGGAGATGAACTAGTTACGTCTTGTATCGTCCTTTGTTGGATTCGGATCGTGTATCTCTTTGTGTCTCGAGGATCTAGCATATGTGTGACCGAATCTTGTTGGTTTGAGTGATTCTCTCATGTTTCCCCTTGTGTTCTTCGTGTTCCTCATTGGGATCCGCTCCTTCCGTGAAGGATCAGGCAACTTGGGTTCTACCCTACATCACATGTTGTCTCTCTATATGTGGCCACATGCATTTGGAAAATCAAGTGGGAGCATTAACTGACCAATTAAATGTGTGTCTGTTAACTAATATTAGTATCATATCACATTTCATATTTGAAGAAGTAAGGTTCGGACTTATGATTGGTGTGTTGTTTAGCTTCAAGAGTGGACTACTGCTAGTGCGACACAAAGCAGCTACAGAGATCATAGTGTAGATATAACGGGAAAACTATAAGCATCACAAGTAAAATCAGGAAAGTGGAACTTGCTAGAAAATATGGGCTACTATTGCCGGTACGGCTAGAAAGGCTTCAGATACCAGCTCTCTTCAGCTGAAGGTGCGGTACTGTTAATATTAGTGTAACTCTCAAAGGCGACACAACTCCCCGCGTTTCCTTGCTAATCTTATAGGATTCAAGTGTGCATGCCACTACAATTCCTATTCCTATGTTTCCAAATCCGACGAATCAAAGAGGCCCGAAGAGTTGAAAGTGTCCAGCACAACCGACAGAATAGACCTATACACTGCAAATGTCCCTGCCCCTCTTCACTACAAGGAACATACTGTACTACTATCATACTCCCTCCGTTCCAAAATATAAGTCTTTGTAGAGATTTCCACTATGGATCACATACAGATGTATACAGATACATTTTAGAGTGTAGATTCACTCTTTTGCTCCATATGTAGTCCATGGTGGAATCTATACAAAGACTTGTATTTAGGAATGGAGAGAGTACTTATTAAAGAAGAACAGAAGAGGAACATGCTAAAGAAGAGCAAGCAGATTTTGGATAATAAAATGTTCATTGCGCAGTGCCCACACATGATGAACCAGAGCGCATTAAGAATGCAACTCCCTGCTGTCTCTCTATATGTGGTGCACATGCTTTTCGAAAGTAAAGTAGGAACATTAGCTGACCAATTAAACGTTATCTTTTTTTGTAATGTCAGCATCATATCAGATTCGTATTTGAGCAACAAGTTTGGAATTATCAGTGGCACATTGTTTAGCTTGATGGATTGAGGAGCAGTGCTAAGCAGCTACGATGATGGTACTGAATATAAAGGAATGTCTGCATGCAAGTCGCGTGACTTTCGTCATTTGGGTCATTGACCATTTCGGGCAGTTGGATCAAGATCCTATGTCTCCTAACCCTTCTTCTTCCTCGTCTCTGATTCTTCCCCTATAGAACACCGCACGGGCCGCCGGCTGAACCATTGGCCCGAACCTCCCCCCCCCCGCCCTCCCCTGAACCGCCCCCACCGCCTATGTTCCTCCGCCACCCCCCACACCCACCCCCGCCCCCACCCGCGTCCAGTTTTCTTCGTTCAGCGAGGCCCCACCACCACCAGGCCACCGCGCCCCACAACCACCGTCCCCACCCGAGCCCCTTCCTTCCCTCCGGCAAACTCTGGCGAGCTCTCAAAAATCGACTGACCCAATTTTTAAATTTAGTCTATTGTCATTTAATTAGTGTGGAATATAAAAGGGGAAAACCATAAGCATTGCGAATATAGTGTTGAGCGTGCCATGGCGGATCTGAAGGTGCAAAGCGGACAAAGGCAACTTTGCAACCAATGTTTGCTTTGAACTAACAAGTAAGATCTTAAGTGATGGATAAGAAATCACAGTAAAGCAGTGACGATCTATTTTCTTGCTGCGATAAATAAGTTGAGCAGATACGAAAGAGTACCGCCTCTGGTGCAGCACCGTGTATGCATCTGCTGAGAATTTGACGATGCTACGGTAGCAATGGCTGTCAGCGGCGTGGAAGCAGATCTAGGAGGGTAGACAGTGGCGGCGGGGGAAATATCCTGGCGCGGTGGATGAGACGGTCATAGGAGCGGCGCCGGCAACGTGGACGACGGCAGGGATGAAGCGAGAGGACGGGATGCAAGGATCCTGGTCCGAAGCCGTGGATGAGAGAGGCTGATCTCTTGTAATGGACGACGGCGTCGGGGTATCAGCTCCGGCATGGTGGAGGAGGACGGCGGTAGATGGGGTGGCGGACGGAGGAGGCTGCGGTGTAGAGGGTGTTTTGGCGCCCACGGAGTACGAATGGGGAAATGGAGGGAGAGAGGAAGGGGGAACCATGTCTTCAGGGCGCGCTTGTCTCAAATGCGAGGAAATTTACAAACTTAGCCCCCGTTTAAAATTTCCTACATCACAGCAATATTAGTCGGTTGGGGATAGGACGGTAATCTTGCATACACCGAATATTTGCTGAGGGAGATTTCAGCTAACGAGAGTTTGTTTTGTCGCCCACCGTGTATGAATCGGGGACGGAGGTCAGAGGTGATTTCGGCCGAGGAGTAACTGTGTTTTGGCGCCCACCGTGTATGAATCCGGGGAGGTAAGAGGCGGAGGCGGTTATGTCACGTTTGAGTGAAATTACAAGCCTACCCCTATCGAAACCTATAGAAATCTAGCTGATAGGCTTGGCGTGTCAGGGATAGGCAGTAATTTCCATCTCGCAGATTTTGTTTTCGGGCGGTTACTACGACTTTCCCCGCTTCGTTCAAATTTTTGCAGGGAAAGAGTGCATGTTTACCGTGCCAACTCAATTCGAATCCAGTTTGTATTCTATTTTTGTTCGGGCAGGATCCATTTTCGATTGGAATAAAATTTTACATACATCATTTTTTATAAATACTTTCAGAAGCACAACAAAGAATTATGCTCCTTTATATATAATATGATTTAGAAATACAATGATCTCAAAATCATAAGGTTGAATTCAAAAAATTTAAACCAAATTATGTTCTACTAAAATGTATGGATCAGTAATATCTACATATTAAAAAACATAGATGCGCGTGAATTCATATGAGTATGCATGTTTGATAGATCAATTTTGGTTCGAGTATGAATTACATGTATCATCATCTCGAATTAAAATATTTGAATCCCTTTTATGTTGACATTTTCTATACACGCAACTAAATATTTGAATCTCCTTTCATGCCCATCGCTCTCGCATGCTCCTTCATGTAGCTATCACTCTCTTTTCCCCAGCACACCCGCACACTCACTTCATGTTTCTCCTATTTTCACAAACATGGTCTCTTGACGTCTCCCTTAAGAAGTGTCACACTCTCCCTATCATTATACATTACACGGTTTTCATTAGCTCTCACGTCTCTATCGTTCTCTGGTATCACTAGGTACCTAAGCTTTCTTTTTCACCGCCACACACACTCTCACTCGTCTTTCACTTTGTCTTTCTCTCTAGGGTTCTCTCACGCACCCTATATCTCTCTAGATATGACTCCTACCACTAAAATTACTCTCTCCCGCACACACAACATTTGTTGCGGTCTCCTTTCCGTCTTCATCTCAGTTATAAAACTGACATTATTCATTTGTTTACCGATCATACAAACTCTCCCCCTTCCTCTCTTTCTCTCTCTCACACAGACACACAACTCCTGCTTCCACTCCCCTTCCCGACTACCGTCTCTCTCTCTCTCTCACACACACACAAAACTCACGCTTTCGCACCCCCGACTCGTATTTCTCTCACAAACATTGATCGACTAGCCTCCAGATAGATTTATACACCCGCACACTCTTGCTTCCACTATCTTGTACATGTCTCTCTCGCACTCCTTGTATCTATGTAGATTTTTTGTCCCTTCTTGAGACACACCCTCTCGATCGTGCACACACACACTATCGCCTCATTTTATGGTGATACCTCTCGCACACACACTCTTCGTGTCTTTGTCACACACGCACTTCGTCCTCCTCATCTCTCCCTCTCTCTCACACACACACACCACACACACACATGGGCTTTTTGCAACAACTAGCAAGATGCCCATGCGTTGCACGGAACATCAAGATGCATTTGTATGAGTAGTTTATCAAAAAGGATGAACGAGGAAAGGCCTTATTTGCAAATGTGGAGAGGGGTGTGGGTATCTTTTTGCAAAATTGCCATAGTTTCCTCCTATCCGTCAGATATAAATCGGACGACCTATATTGCAGGATGCCAAGCACACCATCATCACCAACTCTGTTTTTTATAAGAGTAGATAGAGATATACCACTTCTTGAATCGTGAAACCAACCACATTCCTGCCTTATCTCATCAAAACCGCCAAAGGAATATATTTTGAGTGAAACATAACATATTTTTAGTGATATACGTATTTCAAAACTAGACTCTTTTCTATCAAATCGGTGAATATGTATTAATCTAGTTTGATCGTGTGGCAACGCATTGGCACATTGCTAGTTATTACTACTGTATAAAGTTTTGGACACCAGACAAATGGTGGAGTACATATATGAAGAGAAGAGGCGCACGCACGCAGTCGATCTCTCGCTGTCTCGCACACATGAGAGTTATGTAAAGGCATCGTAAACAAATAAACCCTAAAACCCTAGGTGCATGATTGCTGCATGCGTGGGTACCGGGTACGTGGTGGAGCGCACCTTTGTAGGAATAGTCAGCTCGCCTGATAATTTGATCCATAGGAGTTGATGGTCGGGACCACAGGTGAACGACCTGGAGGCGGTGGCTCGCCAGTCGCCACTGATCGAGTAGCCACGTTTTAAATATCATTTTTTAGCGGGGTAAGAGTTCCGATTTTCAATGGTGCATTATAAGTACTAGTTTTTAGAACGATTGGTATGGAGCGAAAATGGAATTCATAGCTACTACCTCTGTCCTGGTTTACTAGTCCCCATCGTATTTTGGATCAAAGTTTGTCCACGAATTTTACTTGTAAAATGTGAATGGAAAACGAGATTTTGTTATACCCAAACAAAAAAGGACTGGAGGGAGTGATTGCTCTGACACAGACGCGACCTCTCATAGTGCAGGCAATGAACCGGTGCACTGGCCAAGTGGGCCCCACTCGCTATAGGCCAGGCTGAACACGCCTCCTCGCCGCATGCAACCGACTTCAGACTGCCCTGCCTGCCTCCATTGAATCCGCGCGTGTGCCGGCAACACGTCCTTCCGCGAGCCGGCCGGCATTTTAGAACACAATGCCAGTTGGCTCCTCCCGTCCGCCCACAATTTAAACAAGGCCAGATGCCTGGCAAGAACCGCACCACACCACCGCTCCCCATATCTTCCTTGAACCATTTTCTCCCCACTCTCCGTAGCATCCGGTGAGCAGGAAGACTAGTTCTCCGGCATAATAGCCGACTGGGTGCTCCGACGAGCCAAGCAACTCGCTGCCCCACCTCCCTCCCCGCCCCAGGCCGTCAGTACCATGGGTGAGGCTGCAGGCAGTCAAGCAGAGGAGCAAGCCACCGCTCCAAGCTGGCCCCTGGTGCATCAACTCGACGCTCCAAGACTGCTCGCAAAAGAGTCGCCAGTTGCTGCACACCAGCACATGGGGGACCACAACATCCAGTGCACTGTGGTTGGCCGCGCCATCCGACGGAAACATTGGCGGAACCGCGGCATGCTGGCGGAGGTGTCCAACACGTCTGCGGCCACCGCCGACGTCGAGGAATAGTAGACCACAGGAGCCGCCGCCGCTCGGAACCCACGAATGTTACGACCACCGCGTTGCCGGCAGACACCCGGTATGTTGCCCAGTTTGTCTCAAAACATCGTGGACCCCAGCCGCGGCCGGCATTAGAAATATTATACCTGCTGTGACAGCCTGGTTTTTTCCCTCTCTTCCTTGTCTGATTTTCATTTGGTTTGGATTTGAATTTGGAATTTTGAATCACTTCAGATGGACTTAAGCACTTGGGTACCACCTTGACTTTCACCCAAGTGACTCATTTCTCCCTCTAGCAATCATTTCTTATTTGATCCACCTCAAAATAATATTATGAATATTTTTCTTAAGTGAAAAATATTCATTTTCCCTCCCAAAACCCTAACTGGCCCATTGTGTTCCAAAGCAACCCCAATTTTTCTTGCCCACAAAAATCTGGGGAAAATCCCAAATATTCTTTGAACCCTAGGGCACCATCATGAGCAAAAATATTGCATCACTTTTTGGAATATTTTTGCTACAGAAAATATTTTCTGTTCTGGACAGAAATGGTAGTTTCTACAGCAACTACCATTTTACTTGCTCAAATGCTGCTGAATTTTCTTGTGCATCACTACCCTCCTAGATGATTGCTAACCTCCAAAGCCCAGCTCCCAACTCTTAGTATTTTGACCACAGTAAGCTCTCAAAGTTACTGTCCAGAAACTTACCAGGAAGTGAAACTCCAACTTACTGCGCTTGAGCTCAACTCAAAGTGTTGTAACCACTCAAACCACCAAGGACTACACGCCAGACATGAAGTTTAAGCTTAGCGCGGCCAGATGTCATAGTTCACGCGGTGACCGCATTCGCCCAGGCGTGCTCGCATACGGCCGACGCGCTCTGCGACGCGCCCGAGCCGCTGTTGAGTGCGTGCTCGCTTCCCCGCCTGCCGCACCTTGCCAATCTTCGCCACGATCATCGTCCCGACCCCCTTAACTCCCTCCTGGTGCTCGCTGACGCCGGAGCTTGCCGCAGCGAGCACGGGCATGGTCCGGCCAACCTAACAGTGCGCTACGCACTGTGTTCATCGCCACCCCCTCGCTCCTGTGCTCGTCTCCGCTCGCCCACAGTGCCCGCGTGAGCTGCGTCGCCTTCCCCCTCGCTCACTGACGCCGTTTGTCGCCGAGCACCGTGTCCAGGTGTCCTCCGGCGGAGCCCGAACCCCTCACCTCGCTCAGCTATAAATACAGCCCTCCCCGGCCTTCTCGAGCATCATCCACTCCTCTCACACACTCCACAAGACAGTAGGAAAAGGTAGCCCGGCCGGGCATGCCGCGGGCCGCCGTCCCCGAGCTTGAGCTCGCCGGCGATCCCCTCGGGTCGTCTCCGCAGTTCTAGCCCCTCCCAGGCTCGGGCCACCCTTCCAGGGCCTCCGCCGTGCTTCGGTGGTGCCGTCCTACCCGATTGGAGCCACTGGTGCCGCCTCTGGTCGCCGTCATCCCCAACTCCGGCGACCCCCGCTCTCTATCGCCGCTCGAGAGGTTGTTTCCGATGCTGTCCGACCACCCCTAGCTAATCTACGGGTACGGGCAGGTGCGCCTTCATTTTCTCCTTCGATCCATCCCTCTAGCTCGGGCCAAGATGCCCTCCTCGCCGGCGTGTGCTCCGGTGGAGCCCCGCCGCACACGGTTTCCCCCTTCCCCTCCCTCTCACCTGGCTAGCGGGGCCTGCTAGTCAGCCACTCTGGCCGCGCCCGAAGCGGTACGAGTGGTGGCGCCCCACGGGGTTTACGCCTTCGACGTCACCCCCTAGTTCTGTTTTATTTAAATCAAATTCAAAATATTCCAGAGAGCTTCAAACAGCCAACAACTTTTTAACCACAAGTCCAAATGAATTGATTCTTTTTGCATTGTGTTCTTTATGAAAAGATCTAGCAGCTCACCAAAAATGAGATTTTTCTCCGCTGTCTAGATTTGATGGTAAATTTTAGAATGTTTCTTGATGTTTTCTTTTTGTGCTTATAATTGTTTTCAGAAAGTGAAGCTTGTCTTGAGGATCACCAGGAGGAGTGTGAACCTCATCTACACTAAGGCAAGCCACATAAACATTTTCATGGTGCCATTACAATATTTGTGATTTTGCAACTTGAACAAATGGTCTGATCCATGCATTTAAATCACTAAAATAAATATTTATATTCTGTTGGATGCTTGTTTGAGTTGTTATGCTTAGTTTACAGAAGTTTGAAGCTAACTAAGTTTGGCTAATTCATTAGAAGTAATATCTATTTATGAAGAAGTAATATGGTTATGGAAAAAGAATTATTTTGAGTTGTTTTTCTTGAATGAGAAAAAAAGGAAATACGCTAAAGTAAAGATTCTGTTTAAATTTGATGATTAATCATAACAAGAGAGGTGTTATGAGTTATTGATATCTATGCTTAGTGTTTGATATAGTTGACCCAGTTATTTCCGTTGATATATGATGCAGATGTTAGTGTTGCATTTTCATGGCATATCATGACACCGGTTATTTTCACTCTAAGTTGAACCTGTTAAAAACTCAACTTGAACATATCGTTGATCGGGTCATGGTGCCACTGAATCGAGTTTTTCCCAGTGCAACCACATTTGCCTTTATGGGAAGGCCTTTATTCGGTCCATTGTCATGCCTCTGGTCGGTGCCTCCAATGAGGGAAGGTTATGGGCGTGCGTTACCCTGGCGCGGTAAGCAGACATAACCTTGTGTGCCCGTTGTTGTTATGGTACCTTGTCCCCGTTTGGGACCGTTTATGTTTTGCCACGACGGTGGCCGTTGGTGTCTTTGGTAGACACGGGGGCACCCAGGACTAGCCCAGTGGGGAGTAAGTCGGAGTGTCCGGGAGAGTGTCATGGCAATGGAGGGGTTTCGTCAGAATGTCATTGGTCCACCCGAATGGGAGTGAGAGGCCATGGGTTCCGTGGTGTGGGTACAGTGCGCTACCTCTGCAGAGTGTATTCAATCTATCGATAGCCGATTCCACGGTTACGGACACGCTCGAAAGTAGGTCACACCATGGGTCAACGCTTAATTAATTTTGCACACTAAGATATGAACCTTGCACTGTTGAGGAGATGATGGTTGAGAAACCATCTTGATGACGGAGACCAAGTTGTTGGTCAGTTTGTGATCTCAGAAAGATCACCGTTTGGTTACGAGGTAACCCGATCAAAGACCGAGATGGTTAGTCTATTTGTGATCCAGGAGCGATCACCGTTTGGTAAGCAAGTCCAAGGGACTTATATCACGAGATCATGATCACTGCATTCCTGATATGACTTTGCATTAGTGATTCAATTGGTTAATTATCATGATATTTCTTGTCATTATGTTTATGTTTGTTGTGAGCTTGCAAGTACATTCAATGTACTGACCTGGCGTGTCATGCCAGCTTTCAGGAAAGTCTCGTTGGAAAGGAGTGTTGTCCGAGTCTAGATCCTGTCCATATCGGTGTCCCTGTGCTATGGAGTTCCGCTTCGATGTCGTTCGGCTGCCGCATAGTTGTCATGAGCGAGGCCCCCTTTATGTTCACTAAATAATGTACATATTGTTCAGCTGCACCGTGTGTGCCGCTTGGCCTCGCAACTCGTTGTAATATGAACCTTGTTCCGCTGGCATCAATAAAGCGGTTGTTTTCTGTACCAAGATGTTGTGTGTTGCCAGACGACATGGTCTCTGGGCTGGCAATACATGGTAAACCGGTTGCTCTGAGCCGGGGTGCCACACCTGCCTCTAGAAGTTATTTGCGTTTAGTCAAAAAATGTCCAAAATATAATTAATTATGTATGGTCTTGACTTGTTGTGCTCGCACTGGTAGTAGGAACTATAGATTTTTCTTTATTTATAACTCTCCTCACATTTTTTGGCTTTGAAGTGAATCATGGTTGTGGACATTATCTATGAATGTGCAGATATCTGTGAACATGAGTTTGATGTGGAAGTTGAACTTGGAATGTTGGGCTTGCGTGTGAACTATACCATGTCCAATGATTCGCCTATTATTGTTTGGAAAGTAATTGCTGTTATTACATGACCCAAAAAAATTATTTTGTGCCACGTCAGTAGATGCACAGACATCACAACAGGCATGCTGACAGGATAAGCATTTGAACATAGCTATTATGAAGGAAAATTTATATTGACTACTATCTTCTTTCTGGCTTCTTCCATCTCTTCTTTGGCTTGGGTGAAGAGAGCATTTGATTGCTATTTTTGCTTCTTCAGGAACTCAGCTACATTCTCAATGGCTGCTGCGCGCTTTCTTTCAGCCTTTACTAGAGCCACGAGGACACGAACAATTGACGACTCCACCTGGCTTGTGTGTAATCCAGCATCATCTGGGAATTTGCACCTTTTGTCTAATCCAACATCATTAGGGAACGAGCACCTTGTTTGTAATCCAGCCTCATTTTGGAAACATGATCTCGAGGTTGACCATACTTCCCTCCTCGCAGGAACTGCATCCTGACATGAAGTTACTTCTTTTCTAGATCAATATTCAGAGCGACCCAGATCCATTTAGTAGAAGCCAGATAAACAGGACTCGGAGAATTGAATTCAAAAGGAGAAATATAAAACCAGACTCCAAGGTGAGAACACCCACTTCCTACATCAAGCTAAAAACGAAAGCATTAGGACGATTAAGACTCTTCTTATTACACATCGAAGAACATGAGGCTAAGAGAAATAGAAACTACAACATATACTCATCGAATAACACGAGGCTAAATGAAAGTAATTGAAAGGGTGTTACTTACCAAAGCTCGTTTTACAGGTTCGGTGCAGCTCCTCTTTAACTTGCCACGTTCCTTGAAGATGTCCCCAATATCCCGTGTTTGGTCTTCATTGCTCCTATGCATGTTCGCACTCGTGGTTTTAAAATCTCAACATGGCAAGAAAAATATAGTAATACTCGCGGATCTTGTGGGCAACATTAAAGCACTCATCTGCCATGTTGGAGCATCTCCAACAGAAGCGCAATGCACGGCGCGTTAAAAAAGCGTGTACAGCGCCGGAATTGCTAGTTTTTGCGGGCTGCGGAGTGCTGGCTCCAGCGGCCGTGGCAAACAAATTGCGTGGGCTCGCCCTTCCAGCAGACACGCTATATTTTTTCTCCTTTTTACTCTGACTCGATACACATTAGACTCCGAGTCGATACTGGCATAGATAGATACATAGATAGTTCTCAGCATAGATATAGCATAGATAGATAGAAAAATAGATAGTTTAACTACTCCTCATCGTCCGACTCCGCCTCGGTGATGTCCTCCTCCGACGTCTCAATGTAGGTGTCAATATACCGATCATCGTCGGAATCCCAGGGTGTCGCTGCTCCTAGCTTGATGTTGAATTGAGCGGCCGCCTTCCACGTACGCCTGTCCTCGCGATAGCCGGCTCGCTCCGCCCTCATCTTCTCCCTCTCCACCCTCCTTTGTGCATAGAACTCGCACTTGTTGATGATGTCCTGCGGGAAGCGTTGGTGCCACAGCGCCATGGCTTCCTCGTCAATCTCGGCGATGCCGAGACGATGCTCCCGCCTCCAGTTGTCACGACGATCCTCGTCGGTGATAAGCTGCGGCAGAGGCATGAGCTCCTACGCCCGCTCAAGCGTCAGCACGTTGGGGAAGTTCATCTCCCTACGAGGCCGCCGGAGGCCCTACGCCGCCACGTCATACGCGCGGGCGGCCTCGTGGGCGGTGTCGAAAGTGCCGAGGTCGAGGGGCATCTCGCGGAACCGGATCTCAGCGGAGAAGCCGCTGGAGGGGCGCGCGGGGATGTTGCGGTAGCCCCAAGTTTACCGGCAGCACGGCGGCATGGTGGCGCGGTGGCGGCGAGGCGAGAAAGAGCGGGGATAGAGCGGTGGCGAGGCACAGAGTGGTGGGAGGGCGTTGGATTTTGTAAAACACGCCAGATGCCACGCGCCAAAACTAGCGCGCGCCCGGCTGCTTTTTCACGCGCGCGTGATCCTTTCCTGACGTCCCTGCCATCTCTACTCTTATATATTATATATATATTATTATATATTTATATTTATCACTACAGGAATCAGGCACTTTGCCGTCTGTCATGGCTGACGGCAAAGACCTTTGCCGTCCGCCAGCAGACGGCAACAGGTCCGGCTGAATAGGCTACGGCAAAGGGCTCTTTGCCGTCTGCTGGCGGACGGCAAAGATGAAATGGTGTTTGCCATCCGCCAGCAGACGGCAAAGGACCTAGACGGCACACGTGGCAGCTTATGGCCGTTAGGGGGTTAACGGTGCGCTTTGCCGTCCGCTGGCAGACGGCAAAGAGGCAAAGTTCTTTGCCATCTGGCGGAAGACGATAAAGAAACCATATAGGCCCCCAGGTTGCACAGATATGTGCCAAGTGGCAGCTTTGCCATCAGTTGGCTGATGGCAAAGCTCTTTGCCGTCTGCCAGCTGACGGCAAAGTGCCTGTATAGCCCCTTTTTTTTCTTGAATTCATTCAATTTGACAGAATTTCATAGATATATATATATATAGACACACACACACACACACATTTCAAAAGAATTTCAACAAGCATACCAACAATAAGTTTCCAACAACATAAGAAACATACGAGTTTCCAACAACATATCCAACATACAATGATTTCCAACAAGAAGTTTCCAACAACATATCCACATATATGTACATATCCAAAAAAGTTTCCAACAACATATCCATATATACATACATATCCAAAAGAAGTTTCCAACAAGTTTCCATAAACAAAAAGGAAGCACAAGGAGAAGAGTACACTCCATCAATGCTAGCTTCCTCATCTAAAGCAAATCTACAAATTGGGAAAGATGAAAGTTAGAAGAAGAAGAACAAGAAGAATAAGAAGATCAAGAAGAAGACTAGCTAGAAGAAAAAGAATAAAAGGAAGAAGAAAAATAATAAGAAGAAGAATTTATCTTCTCTTTCTTTTTCTCCTCTCCTGTTCTTTATCTTCTTCTTCTAAGTAAGCTAGGTAAAAATGCTAAGTGTGTAGGTCATTTTAGAGCTAAGCTAGGTAAATAGGTCATTTTGGAGCTAACCCAGGTAAAATGGATCATATTGGAGCTAACCTAGGTAAACTTGGTCATTTGGGAGCTAACCTAGGCAAACTTATGCCATTTTGGAGTTAACAAAGCATATTATGCCATTTTCGACACAAGTAAGCTAAGTATAGGTCTTTCTTGAGCTAACCCAGGTAACTAAGCATATTAGAGCTAATTTAGCATTTTAGAGCTAACTTAGGTCATTTTGGAGCTAACTTAGGTAAAATTGATCATTTTGGAGCTACTAAGGCTTATTATATCATTTTCGAGGAAAATAAGTTATCTATATGACATATATGAGGTTACCAAGATTGTTGTGCCATTTCAACCTAAGTAAGCTAATTATGCCATTTTTTACATAAGTAAGCCAAGTGTATGTCATTATTGAGCAAACCTAGGTAACTAAGCATATTAGAGATAACTTAGCATATTAGTGCTAACTTAGGTCATTTTGGAGGAAACAAAGCGAAGTATAGATCATTTTGGAGATCTGACATACCTGACATAGTTCATCCTCCTTCTTCTCCTTCTCCTTCATCATCCTGATGTGCTTAGAGCAGCAAGGCAGTGGGATGTACTCTTCTACCACAATTGGCATGGTCATGTCGCCCGGCTGTGGGATCGCCGACGCCACCACCATCGCGAGGTCATTCTAAGGCACCACCACCATCGCGAGGCCATCTTCAGGCAGCACCATCGCTAGGTCATCCTCAGCCACGACCATCTCTTGCCCATCGTTAGCCACCACCATCGCTTGGCCATCGTCAGCCACCACCATCGCGAGGTCATCGTCAAACAGAATAGGCTGCACCTCCTCATCCCCACTCTGCTCCTCTTCTTCCCCACTCCATTCCAGATCATCCTCGCTACTGCTTTCGCTGTAGCCAGACTCGCTGCCGCTGCTCCGATTGCCTAACCAAATGCAACAAAGTTTTTTTTAACAATCAGTGTGAGACAAAGCCAAATGGAGAGGAAGAAGAGGCAGAGCGTACTGGCATCGTCGTCATCCTGGTAGCACATGCGGCACATCGTCGTGTTGCACACCTTCACGGTGAGCATGGCATCACCGTCATACCTGAAGATAAGGAAGTACCCGTGCCTCAGGTCATAGGCACGGAAGAACTGCTCCCAGCCACGACACAGGCCCACATGGTCATTCCTGATCACCACCTCCACGTCCCAAAGCCTGCGAAGCCCGCTGCCGGCCTATCGCAGCTTCACATTCTTTGGCCGATGGCCGTCCAGCATCTCCATAGAAGTGTCAGGCAGCCTCTGCAACGTGGGTCAAGGAGTGATGTAGCAAATAGTAGAGTTATGATAAAGAGATGGGTGAAGGGGAGATTTATCCTTTTATATACCTGCCTCTTTGAGGAATTCTCAATTATGATCATGAAGAACTCGAAACCTTCCAAGTCGTACTCCGGTGTGGCAGAGCGTAGCCTGCGGTGGCGCTCTCCCCCCATCTCTGATAAGCAGCAGAAGAGACCAATTACTACCCTTACAACATTATCATATAACATTACATCAGCAGAAATTTTGAGTAGAAGATAATCAACTACAATTAATTAATTTGGTATGTTAGTTGGCAATAGTTGGACAAGAGTGTGCTCAACAACATCAACAATACTTAATTAATTTTGTAGGTTAGTTGGCAATGGCAATTGGCACCCTTCAAAACTAGGGAATTTTTAGACATGAAAGAAAACTGAAAATGTTGAAGCATAGTAATCTAAATAAATGTTAAAAAACTAGGGATTTTTAGACATGAAAGAAAACTGAAAATGTTGAAAAACAGAGCATAGTAATTGGCACCCCACAAGTATTAGTGCCATTAGAGGCAAGATGCAATATATACTGTAAGTGGCAATAGGCTTGGTATGCACGTTTCTCATGTTCAAATAACAAGGAGATAGGGCAACCAGGCAATCGTCTTGGAATCCATGCAAAAAAACATTACTAACACAAGCAGTCTAAGAGAGAGGATAATGACTGGAGTGCATCGCCCTGATAAATTGTTTTCCATTTTCCTTCTTAATGAAATGGCATAGTGCCTGTGTTACCTCTCAAACTATTTATCGCAGTGAGAGGAGGGAAGCGCTAAGGCAATTAGTCTCTTTGTTGTTCCTTTCCTTTGTGTTTCTTTCATAGTACTGCCATTCTCTATTTTCTGCACTTGTGGTACAAGGTAACTTCAGCACGGTTGTGTGTTGAACTGTTTGTTTTAGCTTTCACAGTTTCACTTAATGCTAGGCTATGGTTTTTCTTTTTAAATCTGAAATTAGCTCATGGACATCATATGTTTCCAGCAAGCCAATTTGAATGACAAGATTTATGCCCCTAGTTGTGTCCCAGTCGTCTGTTTTACCCCTAATTCCCAAAAGTCACCGGTTCTGTCCAAGTCACTTTGCTCCTATTATGCTTTTGCCCTTTGACCGTTTGACCATCAGTTTGAAAACTTCATAACTAATTCATACTAAATCAGAAAAATGCAAATAAGATACCAAAATGTTTAGAAAAACATCACCTATATGTCAGTGTCATTTGCATTCATGAAAAAAGTGTTGGAAAGTGCCCATCCGAGTTTTAGCTCTTATGCTACCACTATGAATAGTAAAATCTAAAAAAGTTCAAAAAAATTTAAAAAAATTGGTGGCAAAGAATGACAAATGTTTTAAGTGCCTGCCAAGTTTCATCAGGGAATAACATTCGTGGGTGCCACGACAAAAAAAACAATCAGCACTCCAAAATAGATTATTTTTTTGCCACGACTTCCATGAATATCGTTCCCTAATGAAACTTGGCCAGCACTTAGAACATTTGTTGTTCTTCGCCACCATATTTTTTTGTATTTTTTTGAATTTTTTAGAGTTCACTATTCATGGTGGCATCAAAAGAGCTAAAACTCGGATGTGCACTTTCCAACACTTTTTTCATGAATGCAAATGACATTGACATATAGGTGATGTTTTTCTGAACATTTTGGTATCTTATTTGCATTTTTCTGATTCGGTATGAATTAGTTAGGAAGTTTTCAAACTGACGGTCAAACGGTCAAAGGGCAAAAGCATAAGAGGAGCAAAGTGACTTGGACAGAACCGGTGACTTTTGGGAATTAGGGGTAAAACAGACGACTGGGACACAACTAGGGGCATAAATCTAATTATCCCTTCAAAATAGTAGTAACAAAAGCACGTGGATCAAATCAATTTATAACATTGCAATTTCACAATCGATCACCCCTAGCTAGGGTTGGATTGGATTGGAAATTAACAATCAGTTACTAATCGATCACCCCTTTCAGTTTTCTTTCATGTCTAGAAAATCCCTAGTTTAAATGTCGGCTAAACCTAAACAAACAGAAAGTAAACCTAAACTAAATGTCAATTTTCCATCTTCTTCTTCTTCCTCCTGTCGGCTAAACCTAAACAAAAAGAAAGAAAACCTAAACCTAAACAGAGAGAGAGAAGAGGGAGGGGTGGCGCACCTCGGTGTTGGTGACGGCCAGGGTCGGGGTCGGAGGCAGAGGGGGTTGGGCGTCCTTCTTGGGGGAGGGGCCGGGTCGGGGGTCGACGGTGACGGCGTTGGGGTCTGGTGCGGCGTCAGTGGGGCCGGAGCTTGGGGCAGCGGTGGTCGACGATGGGACGGCGATAGCGCGATGAGGTGGCCGCGTTCGGCAATGGCATCGGCGAGGCGAGGAAGAGGCCTCAGGCGGCAACGCGCGGGGGTGAAGGAGGGGCGAGGAGGCGACGGGCAAGGCGAGGAGGAGGCGGTGATGGGGCGGGGCGGTGCCGGGGACGGCGGATGGCGGCGGGCGCGTCAGGGCACGACCCGATCCAAAACTGGATCTGGGGGTGGGGCGGTGGGGCGGCAGGGCGGGGCGCCGAGGCGGCGGGGGCTACGGGAGCGGGGGGTCGGGGTGGGGGCGGCGGCGCGGGTGAGGTGAGGGCTGGGAGAGAGAGAGGGGAGGGAGAGAAGGGTGGGGCGCCGGCACTTAGTGGGGTGGGGCCGGGGGGAAATGGTCGTTAAAAAGACCAGTTTCTTTGTCGTCTGCCGGCACTTAGTAGGCTGACGGCAAACTGCTTCTTTGCCGTCTGCTCTTTCTTTGTCGTCATCTTTATTTAAGCTGATGGCAAAGAACTTCTTTGCCGTCAGCTAGCAGACGGCAAAGAGCTGGCTGACGGCAAAGATCCCGATTCTAGTAGTGTATCACTACTTCTTATATCTTATATATCTCTTATATATATTATATATATCTACTATCGCTACTACTCTTATAAAAAAACCGAGTTGGTGATGATGGTGTGCCTGCCATCTTGTACTATAGACCGTCTGATCTATATCTGACGGATAGAAAGCAAACTATGATAATTTTACAAAAGATACCCGCACCTCTCTCCACATTTACAGATAAGGCCTTACCTCGTTCATCCTTATCTCCCACAAGATAAACTACTCATACAAATACATCTTGATGTCCCGTGCAACACATGGGCATCTTGCTAGTTCTAAAAAACTTTCCATCATTTGCCACACTACTGGTTGCAGATGAAGAACCCGCCCAAGCACATCGCAATACAGGAGCGACTCACAATTTCAAGGTGATATTCTGTTGACAAATGCAAGCTATAACCAATTACTTTTACGGGAACAATAGCAACCAGGAAATTTGAAGGGTAGGTATGAACAAAATTGGAACTGCACATGTACCGCTAAGAGATCCAACACACACATTACCAATCGAGGAGGAGTACAATGGTCGCTGCGGCCTCTGTACATCATGGTCGGCAACGGGAGTAAGTTCATTGTCCACGACAGTGGTGCTACTGCGCTTGGTGATGTCTACTACTCAACCTTCTTCTTGTAGACTGGTGTTGGGCCTCCAAGCGTAGAATTTTGTAGGACAGTAGCAAATTTCCCTCAAGTGGATGACCTAAGGTTTATCAATCCGTGGGAGGCATATGATGAAGATGGTCTCTCTCAAATAACCCTACAACCAAATAACAAAGAGTCTCTTGTGTCCCCAACACACCCAATACAATGGTATATGTTATAGGTGCACTAGTTCGGCGAAGAGATGGTGATACAAGTGCAATATGGATAGTAGATATAGGTTTTTGTAATCTAAAATAATAAAAACAGCAAGGTAGCAAGTAACAAAAGTGAGTAAAAATGGTATTGCAATGCTTCGAAACAAGGCCCAGGGTTCATACTTTCACTAGTGCAAGTTCTCTCAACAATGATAACATAATTGAATCATATAACAATCCCTCAAGGTGCAACAAAGAGTCACTCCAAAGTCACTAATAGCGGAGAACAAACGAAGAGATTATTGTAGGGTACGAAACCACCTCAAAGTTATTCTTTCCGATCGATCTATTGGGCTATTCCTATAAGTGTCACAAACAGTCCTAGAGTTCGTACTAAAATAACACCTTAAGATACACATCAACCAAAACCCTAATTTCACCTAGATACTCCAATGACACCACAAGTATCCGCGGGTTTGATTATATGATATGCATCACAGAATCTCGGATTCATCTATTCAAAGCAACACAAAGAACTTCAAAGAGTGCCCTAAAGTTTCTACCGGAGAGTCAAGATGAAAATGTGTGCCAACCCCTATGCATAAGTTCTCATGGTCACAGAACCCGCAAGTTAATCACCAAAACATACATCAAGTGGATCATGTGAATATCCCATTGTCACCACAGATAAGCACATGCAAGACATACATTAAGTGTTCTCAAATCCTTAAAGACTCTATCCAATAAGATAACTTCGAAGGGAAAACTCAATCCATTACAAGAAGGTAGAGGGGGAGAAACATCATAAGATCCAACTATAATAGCAAAGCTCGCGGTACATCAAGATCGTGCCAAATCAAGAACACGAGAGAGAGAGAGAGAGAGAGAGAAAGAGAGAGAGAGAGCGATCAAACACATAGCTACCGGTACATACCCTCAGCCCCGAGGGTGAACTACTCCCTCCTTGTCATGGAGACCGCCGGGATGATGAAGGTGGCCACCGGTGATGATTTCTGATGCGGTAGGGCGCCGCAACAGGGCCCCGATTGGTTTTTGGTGGCTACAGAGGCTTGCGGCGGCGGAACTCCCGATCTAGGTTTATATTCGGGGGTTTCTGTATTTACAGGAATTTCTGGCATCGGTTTCACATCGGGGGGTCCACGAGTCAACCACAAGGTCGGAGGGCGCTCCCAGGGGGGTAGGGCGAGCCCTCCACCCTTATGGAGGCCTGGTGGCTCTTCTGGCCAAACTCTTTTGCTTCGGGGGCTTCTTCTGGTCCATAAAAATCACTGTAATTTTTCAGCTCAATTGGACTCCGTTTGATATTCCTTTTCTACAAAACTCAAAAACAAGGAAAAAACAGAAACTGGCACTGGGCTCTAGGTTAATAGGTTAGTCCCAAAAATCATATAAAATAGCATATAAATACATATAAAACATCCAAGATAGATAATATAATAGCATGGAACAATCAAAAAATATAGATACGTTGGAGACGTATCAAGCATCCCCAAGCTTAATTCCTGCTCGTCCTCGAGTAGGTAAATGATAAAAACAAATTTTTTGATGTGGAACGGTACCTAACATATTTACCATGCAATTTTTCTTTATTGTGGCATGAATGTTCAGATCAATAAGATTCAAAACAAGAATTTAATATTGACATAAAAACAATAATACTTCAAGAATACTAACAAGATAATTATGTCTTCTCAAAATAACATGGCCAAAGAAAGCTTATCCCTACAAAATCATATAGTCTGGCTATGCTCCATCTTCATCACACTAAATATTCAAATCATGCACAACCCCGATGACAAGCCAAGCAATTGTTTCATACTTTTGATGTTCTCAAACTTTTTCAATTTTCACGCAATACATGAGCGTGAGCCATGGACATAGCACTATGTGTGGAATAGAAGGTGGTTGTAGAGAAGACAAAAAGAGGGAGATAGTCTCACATCAACTAGGCATATCAACGGGCTATGGAGATTCCCATCAATAGATATCAATGTGAGTGAGTAGGGATTGCCATGCAACGGATGCACTAGAGCTATAAGTTTATGAAAGCTCAAAAAAGAAACTAAGTGCGTGTGCATCCAACTTGCTTGCTCATGATGACCTAGGGCAATTTGAGGAAGCCCATAGTTGGAATATACAAGCCAAGTTCTATAATGAAAAATTCCCACTAGTATATGAAAGTGACAACATAGGAGACTCTCTATCATGAAGATCATGGTGCTACTTTGAAGCACAAGTGTGGTAAAAGGATAGTAGCATTGCCCCTTCTCTCTTTTTCTCTCATTTTTTTGGGCCTTCTCTTTTTTGGCCTTTCCTTTTTTTTCCTCACATGGGATAATGCTCTAATAATGAAGGTCATCACACTTTTATTTATTTTACAACTCAAGAATTACAACTCGATACTTAGAACAAAATATGACTATATGAATGCCTCCGGCGGTGTACCGGGATGTGCAATGAATCAAGAGTGACATGTATGAAAGAATTATGAACGGTGGTTTTGCCACAAATACGATGTCAACTACATGATCATGCAAAGCAATATGACAATGATGATGTCTGTCATAATAAAACGGAATGGTGGAAAGTTGCATGGCAATATATCTCGGAATGGCTATGGAAATGCCATAATAGGTAGGTATGGTGGCTATTTTGAGGAAGGAATATGGTGGGTGTATGGTACCGGCAAAAGTTGTGCGGCACAAGCGAGGCAAGCAATGGTGTAAGGGTGAGAGTGCGTATAATCCATGGACTCAACATTAGTCATAAAGAACTCACATACTTATTGCAAAAATCTATTAGTAATCGAAACAAAGTACTACACGCATGCTCCTAGGGGGATAGATTGGTAGTAAAAGACAATCGCTCGTCCCCGACCGCCACTCATAAGGAAGACAATCAAAAAATATCTCATGCTCCAACTTCGTTATATAACGGTTCACCATACGTACATGCTACGGGACTCACAAACCTTAACACAAGTATTTATAAAATTCACAACTACTCACTAGCATGACTCTAATATCACCATCTTCATATCTCAAAAGAATCATAAGGAATCAAACTTCTCATCATATTCAATGCACTTTATATGAAAGTTTTTAAGCAAATTACCATGCTGTTTAGAGACTCTCAAAATGATATAAGTGAAGCATGAGAGTTCAACAAGTTCTTCAAAATAAAACTACCATCATGCCCTAAGAAGATATAAGTGAAGCACTAGAGCAAATGACAAACTACTCCAAAAGATATAAGTGAAGATCAATGAGTAGTCGAATAATTATGTGACTATGTGAAGACTCCTTCTCATAAATAAAATTTTAGATCTTAAGTACTTTATTCAAACAGCAAGCAAAACAAAATAAAATGACATTGCAAGGATAACACATATCATGTGAAGAAGCAAAACTTAGGTTCAACCAAAACTGACCGATCATTGTTGAAGAAGAAAGGTGGGATGCCAACCGGGGCATCCCCAAGCTTAGATGCTTGAGACTTCTTGAAATATTAATTAGGGATGCCTTGGGCATCCCCAAGCTTTTTTTTTGTGTCTCCTTAATTCCTCTCATATCGCGGTTTCCCTAAATCTTAAAAGCTCCATCCACACAAAACTCAACAGGAACTCGTGAGATAAGTTAGTATAAATCCATGCAAAACCTTATCATTCTCTACTGTAGAAAATTACTAAAATTATAATTTAACATTGCATACTAAATGCCTCGACATATTTAATACTCCTATCCTCAAATAGAATCATTAAACAAGCAAACATATGCAAACAATGCAATCATAACAGCAATCTGTCTAAACAGGACAGTCTGTAAAGAATGCAAGAGGAATCATACTTCCCTAACTCCAAAAATTCTGAAAAATTACCACACTGTAGATAATTTGTTGTTACTCATTGTGTTAAAACTTCAAGATTTTACCATGTTCTAAATATTCACAAATATTCAAAACATAACGACAAACTTTCTGTTTTTAAAACAGCAACATATGGACTTGCAAAATAAGCATGGTAAAGGCTATACTTGACCTTTTTATTGAACTAAAAGATGCAAAACATTACTATAAATAACAGAAACCAAATCTAAAGAAAATAAAATGACTCCCCAAGCAAAACACATATCATGTGGTGAATAAAAATATATCCCCAAGTAAAGTTACCGATGAACGAAGACGAAAGAGGGGATGGCATCCGGGGCATCCCCAAGCTTAGGCTCTTGGTTGTCCTTGAATATTACCTTGGGGTGCCTTGGGCATCCCCAAGCTTAGGCTCTTGCCACTCCTTATTCCACAGTCCATCGAAACTTTACCCAAAACTTGAAAACTTCACAATACAAACTTAACAGAAAACTCATAAGCTCTGTTAGTATAATAAAGCAAATCACCACTTAGGTACTATTGTGAACTCATTCTAAATTCATATTGTTGTTATATCTACTGTATTCCAACTTCTCCATGGTTCATACCCTCCGATACTACTCATAGATTCATCAAAATAAGCAAACAACACATAGAAAACAGAATTTCTAAGGAAGCATCCACAAGGAAGATGGGGAAGGCGACCGCGGGGGCGACCGTTGGGGCGACTGCACGCATGTTGCCCCATCCCCTAGTGATCGGGGGCCATTTCTGGGCGCTCACCGACGCCGAAAAGGAAGATGCAGATGGGGAGGCAGACGGGGATGAGATCTCGCCGGCGACTCCGCCGTCCCCGCGGCCGTCGGACCTGATCTGCGAATTTTTTAATTCCGGATAGGACGAAGAGGAAGTGGCGATAACTATCGACAAAGTCCTGCCCCTGGACGATCCGGCGAGGACAGGGCTTCACGCGGGAGAGAAGGAGATGGTTCGTCGTGTCGTTCATCGGAGGACGGCGGCGACGACGGTGATCCGGCCATGAACGGCCCCCTCCCTAAGGTATGTCTACCAAACCTAACTCTTTTCGATATGATTCATCCGGAGTCTTGGATAGTGGTTAAGAGGAGAAAGAATGGTCGCCGGGCGGTGGCCGGACCGGCGCCGGCGGCAACCGCAGCGTCAACGCCGGTGATGTCGGAGATCAGGATCGCGGTGGCTCGGGCGCTTCGTTTGAATTCTCTCTTGGGCCGCGATGGGTCGGTGCAGAGTGAGTGCGGGCCGCAGTTATGTGGGCCAGGCTTAGCTGGGTATGAGGCCCAGGCTAAACCGGACCCCACCTATGCTGATTGCGTCGACTCATGCAGGAGATCGACCGATCATCGTTCATCTCATTTGTCCTCGCCGCCCCTTAGGGTTTCTCGTCGCTGTGCAAAGCTGGGCTTCCCTTTGTGCGGTCCTGGGCACATGACGCGTATCCCCCCCTTGCGGCCATGGCTAGGCGTGGGGCTGGTGCTCCGCAGGGGAAGAGACCTCCGGTGGCTGCCGGAGTGGGACGTGGTGTTGCTGCGCCGCCAGCTGCCGGGGCTAGGCGCGGTGCCGCGCCGCCGCCGGGACCTAGACCTCCGGTCGCCGCCGGGCCCGTGCCGGCTCCTGCGGGTCATGGCGGTGGGAAGCTAGAGCCTAGGCCACCGGCGCAAGGGCCGGTCTCTATGGCCGCTGCGGGGCGGGGCAGTGCTGCTCAAGGGCCGAGGTCGCCACCGCCCGGGACGGCCGTCGCACCTCCCCGCAACCAGGCTCAGACGCATGGGCAGCAGCCCCGGGCTGTGCCGCCGCCCCACTACGTCGCAAGGCCGCAACAAAAACGGCCTGGGCCGGTGCAGACGCATGCACCGCCGCCTCAAACTGACAACGTGGGAGATTGAGGTGTGGATTGGCTTGTGCTCCGGCAAACTGTGGTGCTAATGGACTGCCCCGGGGACAATGGGGTGATGATGGTTACAATGCTTATGGTGATGGCCAACATCGTGGCTCGTCGTCGGTGGGCGGCGGACGTGGATATGCTTGGCAGAGCGATGGAACAACTGAGAGACCATTTCACGGCCCTCCGGGAGGCTTTGTTGAGGAGGCTTCTGGCCCAGATTATCGGCAGAGAGGTGATTACCATGGTCATCATGGTGGTCGAGGTGGTAGGAACCGTCACCGTAAGCCTCCTCCGCCCGTTGGTGTTGAGCCGACGGCCTCCACAGAGGCGGCCGCTTCCGGTCAGACGTCGGAGTTATCCGGTCAGGCTATGGACGTGGTGACTGCGCTGGCTAATGCTGAGATGCCTGTGACTGAGACCATGGTGGCGGGTTCGGTTGAGGCTGTTGACAGGTCCGATGGTGATAGAGCTTCCAAGTGGGCTCAAAGGAGAAGATGTTGTGTTATCGTTGTGGTGAGAAGGGCCACTTTATTGCTGAATGCGTGACCGAGTTATGTGATACCTGCCTCAAGCCAGCGCATGATACAGGGGAGTGCCCGATTCTGCGTGAATAGATGCCGAGTATTACCATTTATGGAGTGTGTTGTGCTGAGTTGATGTTCTTTGAGTCTCCTAGTGCGCGAGAGATCCAAGAGGAGACCCAGAGCATGACCACTGGGGTTGTGAAAGTCACCAAAGGTGATGTGTCTGAGGCTCAGATTATGCAGAGGCTCAAGGAGTTAGCTCCTGGTGACTTTCAGTGGGAGCTTATCAGACTCGAGGCCAACATGTATAAGGTTGACTTCCCTTCTGTTAAGGACTTGTGGAGACTTCTGAGTTTTGGGTTGTGCAGAGTGCATGGCACAGAGTGCATCCTCGAGTTTCATGAGTGGAAGAAGGTAGAGCCACATGGCAAGCCTCTTACTCAGTTCTGGTTATGATTCTTGGGTGCTCCTTCGAAGCCGCTGCAGGATGCTCGGGTCGCTGCTAGCTTGGGAATATTGGTCGGGAAAACTGAGAGAGTGGATATGGCCTTTACCCGAGCTAACGAGGTGGCCTGATTGCTCGTGAGTGTCCTGGATATTGAGTTCGTGCCAGATGTGGTCAAGTGGACACATAGGGGCCAGATCTACAACCTCGAGATTGAGTTTGAGGATACCGATCTTTTTGCTGAGGCTCTGGCTGGGACTGATGTGGATATGCAGGATAAGGATGATGGCTCGGGTACTAAGGAGGCGGGAGTGGACGATGTTGGCGAGAGTTGTCCAACGGCTCAGGGTCCGCTTCACACATGTCCGAGGACAGGGCGACACCATCCTCTATGGTGCCGATGAACACTCTGAGATATGGGTCGTTTGAGCCAGCTTCTGCTCCTCCGAGAGTCTGGAGCGATCGGGTGGAGTGTGATGATGTGCTTGAGCGCACGCTGCCTACCCTGGACTTTGTTGCTGCTGATGGGTCTGTGGATGGGTGCTTGGATGCGATTGTCACTGAGATGACTTCGGTCATGGGGGGGAGCATCTTGGGCAGGTGGCCCCTCGTTCTCCCACTCTGACCATTGTCTCACCTCGGGTGAGGACTCCGACGATGCCGGCTGCGGCAATGAGAGGGGGTCCCGGGTAGGTGGCCTCGGCCCCTTCTTCTCCTGTGGCGGCCAGGGTGGCCGCTCCTGCGGCGTCCACGGGTTCCGAGAGCTCGCCCACGCTCACTGAGATGCAGGTGTTGATCCAGGCGACGCCGGCTGTGGTGCCCGCGACTCCCTCAAGCCAGAGGGCCGGGACGGGTGGGGAGTGTGGGCAGGCGGCCCATGCACTCACCCCCTAGCGCGCCTTTGGTGGGGGCACCCCTCGCTATGTCCCAGGGCGCCGGGTGGCGGCTGACATCGACGGGGGCGCTGGGTTCCTCGCCGATGCTTGCGATAGCCCTTGGCGCTTCTTCGAGTGATGCAGCCCGACTGTGTGTTGGGGGTGGGGCTGGAGGCTGTACCCCAAACATGGCTACTCGGGAGGAGATCATCGCCTATGGAGGGATTCTGGATCCTGTATCTGAGGGGCGACGGATGAGCTGCCGCCTCTAGGATCAGCCGGATGTTGATGACATGCAGCAGCGGTGCGCTATGCGGGTGGCCAAACTTCGTGACACCGAGGTCACTACTGGTATGTCGGTCAACACTTCCAATTCCATTCTGCATTTTACCAATGAGGAGATTATTCATAATGCAAATCAGTTAGGAGTTTCACTAGGTAGTAATGATAGTGAAATTTCAAACTCCGTAAACGATATCCTGGATCTTGAAGCGGAACGCGCTTTAGAAATGATTTGTAACTTAGCAGCGGTCAAACCCATGAATGATTCTGACATAGATGCGTTGGGAGTTAGGGTGCTCGATAACTTTTGTGCGGATCTTGCACCATCCCTTCGTGAGACTGACGAGGAGGATGGTCCTATCGAGACTCAGGTAGTTAGGTCCACGGAGCCCGGTTGTGAGGACCGGGTGGAGGATCAAAACAGGCCTAAACGCAAGTGGAAGCGAAAGATTTATCCTGCTTCGGCGGTGCGTAGAAGTGCTAGGATCCCTACTACTAAAAAAATTCATGACGAACTATGAGAGGAATCTTTTGGAATAGCAGAGGTCTGAAAGACTTGGCTAAAAGAAGGTTTCTTGCGGATGCCTCTATCGAGCATAGGTTGGATTTTATCGCCCTCTCGGAAAGTGGTAGAGAAAATTTCTCTCCCTAGTTTCTAAGTACTTTATCGGGAGGTGTCGATTTTGATTGGCACTGCCTACCTCTGAGAGGAAGATCAGGTGGGATCTTACTTGGGGTTAGATGCGAGTCGCTGGAAGTCCGAAGCGTGGTGATGGGAGATTTCACAGTTAAGTTTCGGGTCAGATCGAAGGCCGATGGGTTTAATTGGCCACTGGTGGCGGTATATGGTGCCGCGCAGCCCGAACTCAAACTAGAGTTTTTGGCAGATCTTGTCCGAATTTGCGGTTCTGAGCAGCTTCCAATCTTGGTTGGGGGTCACTTTAACATTATTAGAAGGAGACAGGAAAAGAATAATGATAACTTTGACGGCAGGTGGTCATTTATGTTTAATACCGTTATTGAAAGCTTGGATCTGAGAGAGATAGAGCTTTCGGGTAGAAAATTCACTTGGGCTAATACCTTGCCAAACCCGACGTTTCAGAAGCTAGATCGAGTCCTCGCGAGCGTCGAATGGGAGCAGAAATTTCCCCTGGTAACAGTCCAAGCGTTATCGTGCGGAATCTCCAACCACACCCCTTTACTGGTTGACTCTGGTGAGGCAACACATGTGGGGAATAAAAATACTTTTTCTTTCGAATTGGCGTGGTTTGAAAGAGAAGGCTTCTTGGATCTGATAGCCAGGAATGGGCTAAAGATGCAGGAGGTAGGACTTCCGTTGAGCGATGGCAGAATAAGATAAGGCACTTGAGAAGCTTCTTACGTGGGTGGGCTAAGCATCTTAGTGGGATTTATAAGGCTGAAAAGGAAAGGCTCCTTACACTTATCCAGTCCCTAGATTTCAAAGCCGAGTCCACAATTCTAGAGACCACGGAGCTTCGTGCTAAAGTAGACGCGGAGATGAGATTGAAAGAACTCCTGCGAGAGGAGAAATTGAAGTGGGCACTGCGAGCTAAGGTTCGCAAAGTGGTCCAGGGGGACGCTAACACTCAATTCTTTCACATGATCGCCAATGGCAAGCACAGAAAGAAAAGAATCTTTCAGGTTGAGCAACACGAAGGAGCGATTTTAGGACAGGAAAACCTAAAATTATACATAACCGAATACTACAAGCAGTTGTTTGGGCCTCCGGAGGATACTTGTGTATCCTTGGATGAGTCGAGGATTGAGGATGTTCCTCAACTTGCTGCGGATGAGAATGGTATTTTGACCGCCCCATTTTCGGAGAAAGAGGTGTTTGAAGCTATTTCACAGATGAAGAATAATAAGGCTCCAGGGCTGGATGGATTTCCGGCAGAGTTTTATAGAAAGTGCTGGCATATTATAAAAGGGGATTTGATACCGATGTTCCATGATTTATTCTCTGGACAGCTTCAGTTGTTTCACCTGAATTTTGGAATGATAACTCTGCTTCCTAAGAAAAAAGAGGGTGTGAGAATTGAGCAGTTCAGGCCGATCTGTCTTGTTAACGTTAGTTTCAAAAAATTTACCAAGGTTGGGACTAATAGGCTCACGCAGATTGCGCATTCTGTGGTGCAGCCTTCCCAAACTGCTTTCATGCCGGACAGAAACATCCTAGAAGGGGTTGTGGTCCTTCATGAAACGCTCCATGAAATTCACACGAAAAAACTAGACGGATTTTTTTTTCAAAGTGGATTTCGAGAAAGCGTACGATAAAGTCAAATGGCCTTTTCTTCAACAGGCCTTGCGTATGAAAGGTTTTGATCAAGTCTGGCGACACCAGGTAGAATCTTTCACACAAAAAGGGAGTGTTGAAATTAAAGTGAATGACGACATAGGTCACTCTTTCCAGACACATAAGGGCCTGAGACAAGGAGATCCGATGTCTCCTATTTTTTCAACATTGTAGTCGATATGTTGGCAATTCTAATAGGAAGGGCTAAGGAGGCTGGTCAGGTAGGTGGCCTGGTGCCTCATCTAGTTGATGGAGGTGTGTCTATCCTACAGTACTCCGATGATACTATCATCTTTATGGAGCATGACTTGGCAAAAGCGAGAAATATGAAGCTGGTGTTATGCTTATTCGAACAATTGACCGGGTTAAAGATTAACTTTCATAAAAGCGAACTGTTCTGTTTTGGAAGAGCCAATGAGGAACAAGAGGCTTACATGCAATTGTTTGGGTGCGAATTGGGGGCTTTACCTTTTATGTATTTGGTATACCAATTCACCATCGTAAGCTGACAAACAGAGAATGGAAGTGCATTGAGGATCAATTTGAGGAGAAACTAAGTTGCTGGAAGGGCAAGCTGATGTCATACGGAGGCTGATTAATTATTTTTAATTCGGTTCTCACGAGTATGCCAATGTTTCTCTTGTCCTTTTTCGAGATTCCAGTTGGAGTTAGGAAAGCTGGACTTCTATCGATCCCGATTCTTCTGGCGGAGTGATGAACTAAAGCAAAAATACAGACTAGCCAAATGGGACATTATTTGTAGACCAAA
The DNA here is from genome assembly GCF_018294505.1 of Triticum aestivum. Lineage (NCBI taxonomy): Eukaryota > Viridiplantae > Streptophyta > Magnoliopsida > Poales > Poaceae > Triticum > Triticum aestivum. Next base: position 251,980,221 of record NC_057802.1, on the reverse strand, counting down.
AGACCAAGGGGGTCTTGGCATTGAAAATCTTGAAGTCAAGAACAGTTGTCTTCTCAGTAAGTGGTTGTATAAGTTATCTGTAGAGGCGGAGGCCACATGGGCACAGATTCTCCGTAGTAAGTACCTTCATTCCAAAACTTTGTCCCAGGTGACAGTGAGGCCGACGGACTTGCCTTTCTGGAAAGGACTAATGAGAGTTAAATCAGTTTTTTTCAATAGGACAAAGTTTATAGTCAGAAATGGTACCACCATGAGATTCTGGGAGGATACTTGGCTAGGGGAAACACCCCTCGCGCTTCAATATCCATCCCTTAATAGAATTGTTCAATGAAGAGACGCTTATGTTGCAACAGTTATTCAGTCCATCCCTCTCAATGTTCACTTCAGGAGGACGCTAGCCGGAAACCGTTGGGAAGCCTGGCTCCATCTTGTGAGAAGATTGATGGAGGTTCAACTTTCTCAACAGCCTGATCAGTTGTGCTGGAAGCTTACTAGGACTCGAGAGTTTACTGTTAAATCCATGTATATGGATGTTATCAATTCTAACTCCATTCCTAGCTCCAAATATGTTTGGAAAGTCAAAGTACCTTTGAAAGTTAAAGTGTTTATGTGGTTTGTACATAAACAAGTCATTTTAACTAAGGACAACCTGTCAAAACGCAACTGGACAGGACCTACAAGATGTAGTTTTTGTGATCGGCATGAATCCATCAAACACCTCTTTCTTGACTGCCCGTTGGCAAAAAAATTATGGCGGACGATACACATAGCCTTTAACATTACTCCTCCGAATCCTGTCAGCACGTTATTTGGGACGTGGCTTAATGGGATGGATTCCGAAACAGCAAGACACATTCGCGTAGGAGTATGTGCTTTATTGTGGGAAGTCTGGAACTGCAAAAATGATTTGGTTTTTAGCAGAACAACAAATATTCATTTTTGCAGGTTATCTACCGAGCCACTGTGTTGATCCGTATGTGGTCGCTTCTCACTTCGACGGAGGCCAGGGAGCGTTTGGTTACTGGATCTATCCGATGGGAGATGGTAGCACGGGCTATTTTCAACCGGTTTGGATGGCGGTCATGTAATAGGATAGGCAATTAGTTTTCCTATCTTTCTTATGCCAGCCGGTTGTGGCTTTATGTCTACTTATTTTTCTGCTCTCTGTGACCTTTTTTGCCTTTCGTTGAGACTTTAAGACCTTTGTTGAACCTATTTGCTTATTAATTAAGTTGTCTGTATGCACCGTTCTGATGCAGAGGCCGGGGAGAACCCCCTTTTCGGAAAAAAAGAAAACAGAGTCTGTCAACAACAGAACCGTCTGTAGTAATCTGTAACTCCCGAATACTTCTGTAACTCCAAAAATTCAGAAAATTAGGACAAACTAAGCAATTTGTTTATTAATCTTCTGCAAAAAGAATCAGTATTTTATCACGGTTCTGTTAAAAATAAGAATTGTTTTCCTGAGCGCAAAAGTTTCTGTTTTTCCGCAAGATCAAATCAACTATCACCGTAAGCCATCCCAAAGGCTTTACTTGGCACTTTATTGAAACAAAGCTATAAAACATGATTACTTAAGTAGCTTAATCATGTGAACATGCAAAAACAGTAGGTAATGGTGTTGGGTTGTCTCCCAACAAGCGCTTCTCTTTAATGCCTTTCTAGCTAGGCATGATGATGTCACTGATGCTCACATAGAAGATAAGAATTGGAACATAATGGGAGCATCATGAAGCATATGACAAGCACATTTAAGTCTAACCCACTTCCTATGCATAGGGATTTTGTGAGAAAACAATTTATGGGAACAAGAATCAACTAGCATAGGAAGGCAAAACAAGTATGACTTCAAAATTTTCAACACATAGAGAGGAAACTTGATATTATTGCAATATGTAAAAGCACGTGTTCCTCTCTCATAATAGTTTTTAGTAGCATCATGAATGAATTCAACAATATAACCATCACATAAAGCATTACTTTCATGATGCACAAGCATAGAAATTTTAGTACTCTCCACATAAGCAAATTTATTCTCATGAATAGTAGTGGGAGCAAACTCAACAAAATAACTATCATGTGAGGCATAATCCAATTGAAAATTAAAATCATGATGACAAGTTTCATGGTTATCATTATTCTTTATAGCATACATGTCATCACAATAATCATCATAGATAGCAACTTTGTTCTCATAATCAATTGGAACCTCTTCCGAAATAGTGGATTCATCACTAAATAAAGTCATGACCTCTCCAAATCCACTTTCATAATTACCACAATAAGACTCAAAACCCACCAAAATAGTGGGATCATTTTTTCCTAAAGTTGACACTCTTCCAATCCCACTTTCATCAATATAATCATCATAAATAGGAGGCATGCTATCATCATAATAAATTTGCACATCAAAACTGGGGGGACTAAAAATATCATCTTCATCAAACATAGCATCCCCAAGCTTGTGGCTTTGCATATCATTAGCATCATTGATATTCAAGGAATTCATACTAACAACATTGCAATCATGCTCATCATTCAAAGATTTTATGCCAAACATTTTAATGCATTCTTCTTCTAACACTTTGGCACAATTTTCCTTTCCATGATTTTCACGGAAGACATTATAAAGAGAAAGAAAATGAGGCAATATAAATTCCATTTTTCTTTTGTAGTTTTCTTTTATAGACTAAACTAGTGATAAAACAAGAAACTAGAAGATTCGATTGCAAGATCTAAAGATATACGTTCAAGCACTAACCTCCCCGGCAACGGCTCTAGAAAAGAGCTTGATGTCTACTACGCAACCTTCTTCTTGTAGACTCATGTTGGGCCTCCAAGCGCTGAGTTTTGTAGGAAAGTAGCAAATTTCCCTCAAGTGGATGACCTAAGGTTTATCAATCCGTGGGAGGCGTAGGATGAAGATAGTCTCTCTCAAACAACCCTGCAACCAAATAACAAAGAGTCTCTTGTGTCCCCAACACACCCAATACAATGGTATATTATATAGGTGCACTAGTTCGGCGAAGAGATGGTGATACAAGTGCAATATGGATGGTACATATAGGTTTTTGCAATCTGAAAATATAAAAACAGCAAGGTAGCAAGTAACAAAAGTGAGTAAAAACGGTATTGCAATGCTTCGAAACAAGGCCTAGGGTTCATACTTTCACTAGTGCGAGTTCTCTCAACAATGATAACATAATTGAATCATATAACAATCCCTCAACGTGCAACAAAGAGTCACTCCAAAGTCACTAATAGCGGAGAACAAACGAAGAGATTCTTGTAGGGTACGAAACCACCTCAAAGTTATTCTTTCTGATCGATCTATTGGGCTATTCCTATAAGTGTCACAAACAGGCCTAGAGTTCGTACTAAAATAACACCTTAAGATACACATCAACCAAAACCCTAATGTCACCTAGATACTCCAATGTCACCACAAGTATCTGCGGGTTAAATTATACGATATGCATCACACAATCTCAGATTCATCTATTCAAACCAACACAAAGAACTTCAAAGAGTGCCCCAAAGTTTCTACCGGAGAGACAAGACGAAAGCGTGTGCCAACCCCTATGCGTAAGTTCACATGGTCACAGAACCCGCAAGTTGATCACCAAAACATACATCAAGTGGATCACGTGAATATCCCATTGTCACCACAGATAAGCACATGCAAGACATACATCAAGTGTTCTCAAATCCTTAAAGACTCAATCCGATAAGATAACTTCAAAGGGAAAACTCAATCCATTACAAGAAGGTAGAGGGGGAGAAACATCATAAGATCCAACAATAATAGCAAAGCTCGCGGTACATCAAGATCGTGCCAAATCAAGAACATGAGAGAGAGAGAGAGATGAAACACATAGCTACTGGTACATACCCTCAGCCCCGAGGGTGAACTACTCCCTCCTCGTCATGGAGACCGCCCGGATGATGAAGATGGCCACAGGTGATGATTTCCCCCTCCAGTAGGGTGCTGGAACAGGGTCCCAATTGGGTTTTGGTGGCTATAGAGGCTTGCGGCGGCGGAACTCCCGATCTAGGTTTCTTTTTAGGGGTTTCTGTATTTATAGGAATTTTTGGCGTCGGTTTCACGTCAGGGGGGTCCACGAGTCAACCACAAGGTCGGAGGGCGCTCCTAGGGGGGTAGGGCGTGCCCTCCACCATTGTGGAGGCCTCGTGGCTTTTCTGGCCCAACTCTTTTGCTTTGGGGGCTTCTTCTGGTCCATAAAAAATCACCGTAAATTTTTAGCTCAATTGGACTCCGTTTGATATTACTTTTCTGCGAAACTCAAAAACAAGGAAAAACAGAAACTAGCACTGGCACTAGGCACTAGGCTTCTTCTGTTCCGAAGGGTATGAAAGTAACTTCGCACTGCTCGAATCAGGGTCACGGGAGACTTTCCCGCCGACCTCAAAATTTTGCAACACTGAACTCCCCGTTTGGCGTGTTGGGTGATTGGGCTATTCAACTAGCGAGTAGTACTAGTAGTTAGTAGTACTAGTAACTACTAGTGCTCCCTCCGTTTTTATTAACTCTGCATATTAGGTTTGACCAAAGTCAAACTTCCTAAAGTTTGACCAAGTTTATAGAAAAATAAAAACATTTACCATAACAAATATGTATGATGTGAAAGTACATTCAATAATGAATCTAATGGTATTTATTTGTTATTGTATATGTTAATATTTTTGTTATAAACTTTGTGAGAGTTTACAAAACTTGACTTTGACCAATGCTAATACGCGGACCTAAATAAAAACGAAGGGAGTACACATTTGTTTTCTTAGTTTGTAGTGGAATTAATCATTTGTTGTAATCGTGAAATAAATATATTAGGCTACTGACTTCGAATGTAATGGTTTATACAATTAAATAGTTAGAATCATTGTTGAATTCCAAGATGTATACAAGGTCTATAGTACTTCACAATATGCTCAAATTCACATAATCCCAGTCAAATGAAAATCTAAATGCATTTCATAGTTATTACTTTGTAAGATGCAACAAAACCAACCATAACTCTACATTATCCATTATAAAAGCAACATTTTGAACACATCCCAATGTGTGAATGAAATGTGTAGAGAGAGCTTGCGAAGATGGAGCAGATAGGGCGGGAAAAATTGTATGTATGTGGGCAAGAGAGTAGGAGACAAACCTAACTAGAGAGAGAGAGAGAGAGAGAGAGAGGATTAGAGGAAGAAGTTAGGTCTGTGAAAAGATGGAGACATGTAATATACGTGAGATGCGTGTGCATCTGGATTTTGTACACGTGGAAGAACAAGAGACAACCAGTTTGACGAGAGAGCTGGAAAAACATGGACGGGAGGGGAAGGATCGCGTGGGTTGAGGGATTGATAATTTTGTGCGGGAGAGAGAGGGGGAGAGTAGTCAGTCAGCCGTCGTCACATCATCCTGCTTCCAAATGGCCCCGCATTCTCTAGTGCAGTGTGGTCGCCATGTTCGATCTCCTCGATGCCCTCTTTGAAGATTGAGGTGGTGTGCATGCTGGGGTGCAGAGAAGCACAAGCGATAGTGGTTGCCATATAACCTTTGATGGGGTTGAATTGTGTGCTCGGGGGAGGGGGGAGTGTGTGTGCAGTGTGTGTGTGTGTGTGTCAGATATTGAGAGAAATCAAACCTATGGAGAGAATGTGTGTGTATGTGACGGAAAGCTACATGCTAAATAGTGTTTTCACGAAGAGATTGTGCGTGCGAGATAGAGAGCGATGTGCGGTCCTTGAGGTGGGCAGGGCCGGGTGAGGGTGTCAAAATGTGTGCGTTGATGCATGTGTTACATGCGAGCGTGCGAGGGGCGGACGAATCGAGAGAGATGGTTGTTGTGTTACGGATGCTCCTCTCTCTCTCTCTCTTGCACACACACAAGTACAAATAGAAGACCGTTCTCTCATGTATGCACAACGTATCGTCATCTCTCTATGTCTCACTCATGCATGAACATTTGCACATTCACACCTCTCTATGTCTCTATCACACGCACACCATTCCACATTGCCCTTCCGCCACAACACACATATGGACACATACACGCATTCTCTCTCAGTCACACACACAGAATCAGTATTACAAAAAACTAGGGCGCACCTAAAACGTCCAAATCCAAATAAGCACGAACTGAAGCTAAATTCAAATATATGGAAATATCGTAGCGTGAAGAACTTTTCCAGGAAAAAAAGTAGAGTAATATTCGGGGATTATTTTCACACACACAAAAAGGTTCGGTGGATGTCCTTCGAGCGCGACATAGTGACGGACCGTCCGATCGACCGCGCGGCCGCGGTGCACGCGCTTGCACATGATTCCGTATCGATGTTGTGCTAACTAATATGGTAGTATAAGCGCTGCCTCAGTCTAATGCTTACGTGTACTAGTACAGTGTTCTTTTAAGTTTGACCAACCCTATATAAAACTAAACTAAGCTCACATGCACGCACTCATCAATATGCCATCGCCCTTGTGCATGCCGGCGCCCGCCTGCTCTGGCCAACCATTTCTCTCCCATCACCACCGTGTCCCCGCCATCCCTGTGCGATGAAGCCCAAGGCTCGTCCGCTCACGTCGTCTACAGTCCCTCCTCGCGATGCCGCCGCACTGCCAAGCATGCGAGCAGAGGTGGATCCGCGTCTATGCCCGCGGCATACAAAGAGGAGGATGAGCGCGTGCTCTAGCATGACGTCGAGGAGGAGCTAGCATGTCATTGTCGTCTCCGCCCGTGCGGAGGAGGCGCGCATGGTGGCTGTCGCGGCAGAAGCCGGTCGCGCCCGCGCCAAGCCCGCAAACCGGGTGCAGACTTGGAGTCTACCTTCGAGACCTTGAATGCCACGTGGATCCTGCAATCTGAAGGAACAATTTGGGCAGTTGACTCTCGTGAGCCGTTGGATGCAACATGGACGGCCAGAAGGGCTTCTTCAACCTCCGAAATTGATGCACTGTTCATCTTCTCTCTCAGGCATCGAGCCGCAAGCCCGCCACAGGCCTAACCGTCTGCCGCCGCCGCCCTCACCTGAACCGCCTGCCACCGCCATGCTCTCCCCCAGCCCGCCATCTGTTTAAATCCAGGACAATCCATCTTTTTCGGCGAACTGCATTCTACACCCAACACTCATAAGATAGATCATGGGCACCCTGCCACCCTAATATAGATACTGGGGTAGCTTCTCTGTCGTCTTCTTCCTTTGCTTCGTCGAACTTCTTTCACAAATCGACTGACCCAAATTATACTACTAGTACGTATTAAGTACACACTACAAAAAAAAGACACATCCGTGACATTTTGGGCCAAACGAAAAAAAATTCTGTCATACATATGACACTTCTATGATGATAATTGTGACAAAACCCGGTATATCATAGATGTGGTGGGCTCCTACTTCTATGACAAAATATCATGACAAAAAATGGGCTTTTCGTCCTGGGCGGGCCGGAGACGCAGCTGCATGACATTCTTTGGGCCGTCCATGACGGAAAAAACCGTGGTAGAAGCGAGGGCAAGGAAAATTTCGGGGAGTTCCCGGTTACGGTGGGAGGTCGGGGACCGGGCGATGCGCGTTTCTCTCATACACGTACGCGTGTGTGTGCGAGGCGTTGGCTCTAACTGAACCCGAGCGAGGCGTTGGGCTCTAACTGAACCCGAGTGATTGCACTGCAGGCTACGCGTTACTGTACCCGAGCGATCGATCGATGGCTATTAACTGAACCCGATCGAGCGATTCCTTCGCTACTGCTGCTAACTGAAGCCGATCGATGCTGCCTCTGGATGAACAGTGAGCGTTCCTGGGGGGTTTGGATGAACAGTTCCCGGTGGGGGTGGATGAACAGGACCCCGTGGTGTTGCCTCTGGATGAACAGGACCCCGATCGATCGAGCCGGTTGGGGCTGGATGAACAGGACCCCGTGGAGGGCAGGATGAACAGGACCACCCCGTGGAGGGCAGAATGAACAGTAGACGGTGGAGGGCTAGATGAACAGTAGCCCGTGGAGGGGTGGTGGAACAGGAGCCCGTGGAGAGGGCTGGTTGAACAGTAGCCGGTGGAGTAGCGCGTGGTGGAGGCTGGATGAACAGGAGCCCGTGGATGAACAGTCGCAGGTGGAGGCTGGAGGAGGTCGACGGTGGATGAACAGTAGCCCGTGGAGGCCGGAGGGGGTCGACGGTGGAGATGAACAGTATCTCGTGGAGTCCCGTTTTGCGGTACGCCACACCCCTCCCGATGAACAGGACCCCCGTTTCGACCGTAGTGCTCCAACACAAGTCCGTTTCCTCCGTTTTGCGGTACGCCACACCCCTCCCGATCAACAGGACCCCCGTTTCGACCGTAGGAGGTCCGTTTCCTCCGTTTTGCGGTATGCTAGACCCCTCCCGATGAACAGGATCCCGTTTCAAACGTGGCCGGTCGAACACAAGGCCGTTTCCTCCGTTCTGCGGTACGCCAGGGCTCGTTTCCATCGGCTGTTCCGTCCAAGCCCTCTCGATGAACACGACGACGCATTCCGTTCCGACCCAGCCGGTTGGCTCCCCATGAACACGACGACGACGCTGTTTCTCCGTTCCAACCCAGCCATGTACACGAGCCCTGGCCGTACGTATGCGCGAGTAGGCGTTCGAGACCCCGCCCGTATGTACACATACGTGGCCGTATTTTCTTTCTTGCACCCTGGCCGCTGTACGTACGTGTACATGCTACGTGCGCGCCTCTACTACGAGACGTGCACGCCTCTACATCCACCAGTATATATGTACGTACACGTTCGCGACCAGAATGACAACGCTACGTACGCTTCGACCAGGTGGGTCCCGACTGTCAGGCACTTGCTTGCCTGCGAAGATGTAGCTGGTGGGTCCCAGCAGTCAGGGGGGCGAATCGTTTTTTTTGCCCGGACGCACTTCCTTGCGTGCGAAGATGTAGCTGGTGGGTCCCAGCAGTCAGGGGGAAACGTTTTTTTCACGAAATACAGTGGCCCATCCGGTGGGTCCCAGCTGTCAGGTGGAGGAATAATTATTTTCCGCGTAATAAGGAGGCACTTCCTTGCTGCGGCCATGGACCCAGCTGTCAGCCTCTCCACATACAGTCCACGTCCGATGGAAGTCGTTCCTTGACCACGTTGACCACGCCGCACCGAGAGCACCAGGGCGGTGGACGACGGCGAGGCCTAGGAAGGGGACGACGGGGAGCCGGGGAAGACGCGGCAGTGCATGCCCACGCGGAGAGGAGTACGAGGGTTCACTGGTTCGGCTGCGGTGTGAGGCTGCCGTCGCCGCAGGGCCTGGCCAGCGGTGGGAATAGTAGGGGGCGGTGAGGCCTCCGCGGCAGCACAGCCGGCCACGGGAGGGAGGAGCATGCGGCACGACCGGCGCTGCTTTGGGCGGCTGGAGCAAGAAGACCAGAGGTTGAAGAAGCACTACGGCCGTTGGATGGACATCGTACGGTCACTGGAGCTAGAATCGTGCATATTGACTAAGTTGACAAAGCCCTCCGTCCCCGTCAACTTAGTAGGCCCACAAGTCAGCCTGCCACTATACTGGGTCCCAGCTAACAGGGGGAGTATTCATTTTTTTTGTGCGTAATAAGGAGGCACTTCCTTGCGTGGGAAGATATAGCTGGTGGGTCCGAGCTATCAGCGGCGGTAACGTTTTTTTCGCGAAATACAGAGGCCCTTTCGGTGGGTCCCTGATGTCAGGTGGAGGAATCATTATTTTGCGCGTAATAAGGAGGCATTTCCTTGCGTGCGGCCGTGGACCCAGCTGTCGGCCTCTCCACGCACAGTCCACTTCAGATGCATGTCGGTCGTTGACCACGTTGACCAGGTCGCGCCGAGAGCACCAGGGCGGTGGACGATGGCAAGGCCTAGGAAGGGAATGACATGGAGGCAAGGAAGACTCAGCAGTTGTTTCCCACGCGGAGGGGAGTACGACTGTACGTGGGTTTCCCATCTGCCATTATTTCTAATAATTTACAGCCCATTTACTAATTATTAAGGTTTTTTTGGAGCCCATATTCTTTTTGTTAGCATTACAGGCCATATTGCGGCCATGGTTAAAAAATTATACGAAATTTTGCATATTTCAGTGCGGTCCGAACTGTTTTTAATCCCGAAATTTCGACTCACATTCAAATTGATTTAAAAATAAATGTATATCAATATAAAATCCAACAAATTCTCCACGCATAAAAATTAATGTAATTTAAAATCTTGAAATGAAAAAAAAGATATTTGAAACTAATTGCCGGTTTGATGTGTTTTAAAAATGTACAGCTCATTTCTCATTACTGATGGGCCATTTTCTCGGCCAGCCAAATGAAAGCTCTCCTCGTCTTGAAAGATTTGCAGCCCAATAGGCCTGACAAAGCGACTTACTTGGCAAATCACAAAAAAACTAGGCTGTGGCCGTGGACCCAGCTGTCAGCCTCTCCACGTACAGTACTCTTCCGATGGAATGTCGTTGACCACGTTGACCACGCCGAGCCGAGAGCACCAAGGCGGTGGACGACGGCGAGGCCTAGGAAGGGGACGACGCGGAGCCGGGGAAGACGTGGCAGTGGATGCCCACGCGGAGAGGAGTACGAGGGTTCACTGGTTCGGCTGCGGTGTGAGGCTGCCGTCGCCGCAGGGCCTGGCTAGCGGTGGGAGTAGTAGGGGCGATGAGGCCTCAACGGCAGCACAGCCGGCCACTTGAGGCAGGAGCAGGTGGTCTCCCGGGCGTTGGTTTGGGCGGCTAGTGCAAGAAGAGCAGCGATTGAAGAAGCAGCAGGACCGTTCGATTCAAATACAACGGTTACTGGTGCTAGAATCGTTTGTTGACTAAGTTGACAAGCCCTGCGTACGCGTCAACTTAGTAGGCCCACAGGTCAGCCTCCCAAGCGGTGCGCCCCAGATGTCAGTGGGAGGAATCATTTTTTCGCGTAATAAGGAGGCAGTTGATTGCGTGCAGCCAGGCCAGCGGAGGGAGTAGGGTGGGCCGGGGAAGCCTGCGCGGCATCACAGCGGGCCACAAAAGGAGGAAGCAGGCAGTCCCGCCGGCGCTAGTTTAGGTGGCTGGAGCAGGAAGATCGGAGATTGAAGAAGCACGTCGGCCGTTGGATGGACATCCAACAGTCACTGCTGCTAGAATCGTGTGTTCACTGACAAAGCCTTGCGTAAACAGTCAGCCTCGAAATCTGTGGCGTGTACAGCCCATTTGCTATTATTTTTATAATTTTTACTCATTTTCTAATTCATATGGAATTTATTGCAGCCCGTTTTCCATTTTTAGAATTGCTGGCCATTTTCTGGTCAGTACCAGGGTCAAAAAATTAACTAAATACTCCCTCCGTTCCTAAATACTTGTCTTCTAGGCATTTCAACAAGTGACTACATACGGAGTAAAATGAGTGAATCTACACTCTAAAATATGTCTACATACATCCGTATATGATAGTCATTTGAAATGCCTAGGAAGACAAGTATTTAGGAACGGAGGGAGTATGTAGGAAATTTTGAAAATTCGCAAATTTTTGCTGGGGAACGAAATATTCTTAATCCAAAAATTAATAGCCATACTAAAGAAAATTTAAAAATAAATTAGTACTATGTCATGTTAAATCCAATGAAATACGTATAAGGTATCAGTGAAGAACAAAAACAAAAAAAGAAACTTATATCCCATTTGCTATGATTTTTTTGGAATTTTCAACCCCTTTTGATATTACTTTTAACAGACATTGACCATACTCTTAAGCCAGGCCGGAATGCATCCCTCCTCGTCTTCAAAGATTTGCAGCCCAGTAATTCAGAGAAAACAAATAGGCCTAGCTTGGGTATTCTTCAAAAAGAAATACTGGGCTACCTATTTTCCGAAAGAACTGGTGCATGAGCATTTAGCTTTATTTATTTATTTATTTACTTATTTAGGTTTAGGGGACCATGAGCATGTACCTGGGCCAGATTCATGTGAGAGCCTCCCTTCCAGTTAATTATGGGCTTCTCTATTGGGCCTTCATCAGTGGGTTGCATGTTATCAACAAGTGGAAAATGTGTTCCATACGAAAAATAGTATGCGCTACGTACGGTACGGGGCACTAAAGGATCGAACCATGCAACGACTTCCAAAACATTGTGTTTGTCATTCTAACAACACATTTATTCAACCAACAGACAAAATATACTACTGATTGTACATTGAAAACAGCAGCAGCAACCAGGGCTGGGGGTGCAACAGAAGCAGTAAGCAGGCCAGAAGAGTGAAGACGCAGCTCTCTCTTCCAAACCAAACATCAGCCATCATTACAAAAGGGCTACCAAAAAAGAACAAGTATATGCATCAAAATAAATAAAGATCCTACTACACCAAGTGTACGCATCTAACTAACTGGCTCAGTTAGACGTTACTATTTATTAAGCTGTGGAGATTGGCTGACGGCTTGAACCAGATGGGTCCCTGACGGGGGAAACTCCAGCCAGCAGGTCGAAGTCTGATACTTGCGACCCTCTCTCCTACTTTGGGCTGCAGAGCGTGGCGGCACATATCAGGGTATGGTGCATGCAGAGACGCATGGTACGCTGTGTACACACAGTTTTGCCTGATGAAGGAAACCGCGCTGCCATCATGATCCTTGCTGTCGGTTATCTCCTGGTTAATCGGATAATTCAGTCCGACA
>NC_057802.1:251656050-251666998 GCF_018294505.1 Triticum aestivum | reverse complement strand
GTGCGTGTGTGTGTGTGTCGCGGGGTCCTCTGTGGCGGATGTAATTTAAGTGTGCATGGCTTCATCATAGAGAGGTGATGTGTATGGCAGAGGCCACCAACGATGGGGTGCGAGAGAGAAAATGCCCGTAGAGAGGGAAGAGAAGGTGTGTGCGCGTGAGAGGAGTCGACATCGAGAGAACGTGTTTGTTCGAGAGACACCGAGGAAGACTACTATATATCGATGGTGCATGTAGGAGGGAATTAAACAAAGGGATGGTCTTATTGGTTTCGGGGATATAGGGGAAGAGTGAGAGGCGGGGGGTAGCTAGAAGGAGATTGTTAAGTGTGAGTGTGTGTTTTACCCATCCAGGCGGAAGTTATGTGCACAAAAGAGGAGAATGATTCGATGTGGCGTTAGGATTGAGGGTAATTAACTACGTATGGAGACATAGAGACCTTGAACGTGCATGTGTGAGAGGTATACATGTATACGTGGGATGTGTGTGTGTGCGCGCGCGCATGATCGGGATAAAAGAAAGAAGACATAAGTCATAAGATCAACGACATGGGAGAGACGGATCGGTATGACAATATGCATGCATGTGAGAATGCAGGGAAGAAGGCCCGACAATTGAGCATGTGTTTTTGTCTTTAAGAGATAGTGGCGTGGGCTGGAGCATGCATCTATGGCGAGCAGAGGGAGTGAGACGCAACGATTGTGCAAAAGAGTCCAACCTATAAATGCATATGTATGGAGAGACATATATAGTGTGGGTGATAGGAAGCAAGACTCCGTGCGAGACAGAAATGTTGACGGAGAAACTACAGATAGATACAGAGATGGAGATGCTAGCTAGAGGGACATCCTCTAGTTTGGGTGTTGGAGATGACCGTCGGGTGGTTCAAAGGGTGAAGTTATATATGTGTGTGAGAGGGCACTTGACTGCATGTAGAGAGAAACATATGTAGTGTGCGTGATAGGAATCAAGAGTGAGGGCGAGATAGAAGGTTGATGGAGAAACAGATAAATAGAAAGATAAAGATGCTAGCTAGTGTGCGTTAGAGATAGGAGTCGAGTGGATCAGAAGGCTGGGTTATGTGTGTGGGTGTGAGAGAGATAGAGAGAGGGTGCATGTGAGTCACATACAAACAGATATCAGAGAGAAATGAGATCCAGAGAGACGGAGTTTTGTGTCTGCGAGAGAGAAAGATATTTCACAACGAGAGTGATAGCTAGAGAGACATACGAGGGAACGCAAGATATCTCTAGGGAGAGAGGGTGTGTGTGAGCGACATACAAGAGAACAATGGAGAAATATGAGACCCTGGGAGATAGAGTTTGTGTTTGTGTGTGAGAAAGAGACATTGAAGAGGAAGAGTCATAGGTCCTCATATCTAAGGAGCGAAAGACATCTCTGTATGAGGGGTGTGCGAGTGGCACACATGGGAATAGTAGAGAGAAATGAGACCCCGGGAGACAAAGTTTTGTGTTGTGTGAGAGAAAGAGATTCCACATGGAGAATCATAGTTAGAGACACATAGCAGGGAGCGAGATATACTTAGAGAGAGATAGAGTGATGAAGGTCGAGGGAGAGAGTACCGTCAGTGTGTTACGAAGATGAAAGATCATTGTCGACATATAGGTAGCACGAGAGATACCTGAGAGACGATGAACGCGTATAGGTCCAGAGAGATAGTCCTATATAAGCATGAGTGATAGCTATATGAGACGAATATCTGGATTAAAGGGGATTCAAATATTTAAACTGGAGATCACGACATCGATAATATCATAACGCAAATTGGTGTATCAAACATGCATATTCATTTGAATTTGGGCACACGTGTAATGTTATATAGTTTATCAATATTGGTGATCCATAGATTCTTCAATTACAAACAATGCATGGTTTATATGCAATTAATGTCTAAACGGGATTACACTATATGTTGCGTGTGTGAAACACATTATACATGTTTGAGAAGTAAAAAAACCCGCATGAAACACACATTAATTGGAGACAGTTAGCAAGGAATGCATACATTGGATTTCAACATAAAGTGGTTTCAAATATTTGAAAATCCAAATTGATGGATACAACCTTATGAATATGAGATCATGCCATTTGTAAACCATATTTATGTATAAATGGTGTTGTGCTTTTGAAAGTATATATAAAAAAATGATGTATATAGAATGTAATTCCAATTGAAAATGGATCCCGCCCGAAAAAATAGAATACAAACGGGATTCGAATTGTGTTGGCACGGTAAACATGCACTCTGCAAAATTTGAACGAAGCGGGGACAGTCGCAGTAACCGCCCGAAACCAAAATCTGCGAGATGGAAATCACTACTGCCTATCCCTGCCACGCAAAACCTATCTGCTGGATTTCTATAGGTTTCGAAAGGGGTAGGTTTGTAATTTCACCCAAACGTGACGTAACCGCCTCTCACCCGGATTCATACACGGTGGGCGCCAAAACACAGTGTGTCCTCGGTCGAAATCGACTCCCTCCCCGATTCATATTCATACATGGTGGGCGCCAAAAACAAACTCTCGTCGGCAAATATTCGGTGTATGCGAGATTACTGTCCTATCCCCAACCGACTAATGTTGCTGTGATGTAGTAGAAATTTGAAACGGGGGCTAAGTTTGTAAATTTCCTCGCATTTGAGACAAGCGCGCCCTGAATACATGGTTCCCCCTTCCTCTCTACCTCCCTTTTCCCCATCCGTACTCCGTGGGCGCGAAAACACCCTCTCCACCCCACCCTCCTCCGTCCGCCGCCGTCCGCCACCCCATCCACCGCCGTCCTCCTCCACCATGCTGGAGCTGATACCCCGACGCCGCCGTCCATTACAAGAGATCGACCTCTCTCATCCACGGCTTCAGACCAGGATCCTTGCATCCCGTCCTCTCGCTTCATCCCCGCCGTCGTCCACCTTGCCGGCGCCGCTCCTACGACCGTCTCGTCCACCGTGCCCTGCCGCCACCGTCTACCCTCCTAGATCTGCTTCCATGCCGCCGACAGCCATCGTACCGCAGCACCGTCAAATTCTGAACAGATGCGTACACGGCGCCGCACCAGAGGCGGTACTCTTTCGTATCTGCTCTTATTTATCGCAGCAAGAAAATAGATCGCCACTGCTTTACTCTGATTTCTTGTCTTGGTTGCGAAGTTGCCTTTCTCCGGTTTGCACACGCTCAACACTATACTCCCAATGCTTATGGTTTTCCCCTTTTATATTCCACACTAGTTAAATCACAGTAGACTAAATTTCAAAATTGGGTCAGTTGATTTTTAAGAGCTCGCCGGAGTTCGCCGGTGCGAACGAAGGGGCTCGGGTGGTTGTGGGGCCTCGCCGAACGAAGAAAACTCGACACGGGTGGGGGTTGGGGCGGGGGTGGGGGTGGGGGTGGCGGAGGAACACAGGCGGCGGGGGCCGGTGGTCCGGCCAGCGGCCCTTGCGGTGTTCTGTATGGGAAGAATCAGAGACGAGGAAGAAGATGGGTTAGGAGACGTAGGATCTTCATCCAACCACTTGAAATGGTCGAGAGACAGCTGGGAGTTGCATTACTAATACGCTCTGGTTCATCATGTGTGGGCACTGCGCAACCAACAATTTATTATCCAAAATCGGCTTGCTCTTCTTTACCATGTTCCTCTTCCGTTCTTCTTTAATATGTACTCTCTCCGTTCCTAAATACAAGTCTTTGTATAGATTCCACCATGGACTACATATGGAGCAAAATGAGTGAATCTACACTCTAAAATGTATCTGGATACATCTGTATGTGATCCATAATGGAAATCTCTACCAAGACTTATATTTTGGAATGGAGGGAGTATGATAGTGGTACAGTATGTTCCTTGTACTGAAGATGAGCAGGGACTTTTGCAGTGTAGAGGTCTATACGGTCGGTTGTGATGGACACTTTGAGCCTCTTTGATTCGTAGGATCTTGTAAACATAGGAATAGGATTTGTAGTCACCTGCCCACTTGAATCCTATAAGAATAGCAAGGAAATGCGGGGAGCTGTGTCGCGTTTGAGAGTAACACTGATATTAATAGTACCGCACCTTCACTTGAAGAGAGCTGGTATCCGAAGCCTTTCTAGCCATACCGGCAATACTAGCACATATATTCCAGCAAGTTCCACTTTGCTGATTTTACTCTGATGCTTACGGTTTTCCCCGTTATATCTACACTATGATCTGTGTAGCTGCTTTGTGTCGCACTAACAGCAGTCCACTCTTGAAGCTAAACACTGCAATGACTTACAAAATTGGCACCAAGGCATTGAGTGCCATTCTGGATGCAATGAAACTCATACACTCCCCACCTGTTGATTCTTGTTCAGAATATGATCCTAATGACTCTTGTTCAAAATTGCCACATATAGAGAGACAACATGGAATTGCATTTCTTTGGGCGCTGTGATTCATCATGAGTGGGCAACCAACATTGTATGCAATGAAGCGGAACCTCAAGAATATGATTCCTCTTCTGTTCTTTAACATGTTCCTCTTTGTTTATTCTGTATTTAGTACGTACAGTATGTTCCTTGTCAGGAAGGGGCGTAGTGACATCTGCAGTCAGCAGCTGATAGAGCTGGCCTGTACGTGATCGATAGGCTTTCAATTACTAGCGGCAATACAACACCGTATTTTCAAGCCAGATCCACTTTCCCGATTTATATATCGTGGTTATGGTGTACCCCTGTTATGTACACTATGATCTGCCTAGTTGTTGTGTGCTCTTGTTATCATGGTTTGGCAATAAACTCTCTATATAGTATATTATGAACCTATCATCTGCCAGCTATCCTTACTTCTAGAGCCTATTTTTTTGTGTACTTGTGCCAGATTATATAAATGCACGCACCATATTACAGCACACATGAGCTCTCTCATCAGAATCCAGTGATAGCACACAAGTGTTTACATGGGCGCCCCTATATTAGAATATCATCTGCATTACAAAGATAATCTCACAAATATTTATGTTTTCATGGTTCTCAGATATTATACACAATTACAGTGAATATCAGAATCCGCGCATCAGAAGAATATTGTGGAACACTGCAATGACTTACAAAATTAGCACCAAGGCATTGAGTGCCATTCTGGAAGCAATGAAACTCATACGCTCCCCACCTGTTGATTCTTGTTCAGAATATCATCCTAATGACTATTCTAACCTTGAGGAGTCAAAGGAAGAGGGCCTGTCCTATTCACCCATCAAGGTGCCTGTTCTAATTTGGCAAGGTTTCATTGATTGCGCATATCTTGCATATGTTGTCTTGCATTTCTTCTACTTTGTTGCACCGCCATCTGCTTAGTTTACTCATCATATAACTCGAGATGCCATGCCCATCCATTATCAATACATATTCCATATGTCATCATACCATGTTTTTCCACTCAAATGTTGTTCTTGTGCATCAAACATCAAAAAGGAAGAGGGTGATTGCCGAACCTGAAGGAGCACCAGCAAAGTCCTTGAAAAACGTGGTGGTGCCGGAGAAATCAGACAGCACCCCACTTATATTGGTTGTACAACCAGTGACACTAAACGTAGGACCGACTCCAGCAGACTGTACCCATACTTCACTGGCCACACCACTAGCCCCACCACACAGGACCTGCACTCCAGCAAAAGGTATACCGATTTCATTTGCCATAGCACCAGCTGTACCACAGAAAAATCCCACTCCAGCAAAAAGTACAGCAAGTCCACCGGCCGAAGACCTATCCCAACTGCAGAGACGGCCAATTCCTGCAGATTGGAACCCCACTCCATTTATTCCCAGTTTAAAAGACAATGCTTTCAATGTTGTTAGGGACTACGTGCATATATTCCCATCATGGGAAGATTATAGTGAAGACAAACAACATTTTCACATCTTCCTGTCCAACTTACGTGTAAGTGCTATTATTCATGGTTATTATTTTCCTGTTTTCTGCTGATCGAACACATCAATGATTTACATTACATTGTTGTAACTAGGCGAGGGTCAATCTGGATAGTCATGATGAGCAAAGCTTGCTTGTGCTTTTGAAGGAAGCATTGCAGCAGTATCGGTGTTACCTGAGGAAATCACACTTTGATGGCAAGTCTATAAACGAATTTCCGGTGAAGTCTCCTGTGCTAAATTTAGAAGACATTGAATGGAAAAACCTTGTTATGCACTGGTCTCGTTCCCAGGATGAGGTAATGTCTATGAAATCAAATGACAATTTGAACTTCTACTTTTCCGCATGTGCCTTACAAATCTTTTTTGCAGGAAATCTGCTCGAAGAAGAATTCTGGTTTGAAAAGAACGACAGGATATCGCAAATATGCTACCCGCTGCTTTGCTCTTGTTAGTACCTGTTGTCCTCTATCACTGTACTTGCATACATACCTTGTTCATTATGTGACAGCAGTATGCATGATAGCTTGCTTATCAATTGTTCGCTCCAAATTATCTGATCTGTATGAATGGTTACATCAGTGTAGAATATATCCAATGCCAATGATTTTTTTAGCTCTGCATTGTTCTTGTAAGTACATGTCGTCCTTTATCAGTGTACTTATATTGACAGGTAGTTGTTCATGTACCATCACTCTGCAGCTTATTTTCCTTTGCCCTCCATTTTCTACACATCAAATCTATATTTACTCTTACCATAAGGTTGGTACTGAAGAAGTTTAGCTGTGCATTGCTCTTGGTTGTGCCTTTTGCCTGTATCGTTGCACATACATTTATAGCTACTTGGTTATGTAGCATCACTCTTCATCTTATCTTAAATATTCTCCATTTTTTCGTATATTATCACATCTATATTTACTCTTAACAAAATGTAGAATAAAGGCAATGCTTATGAAGAAGATTCCGTGGTAAACTTCTTGAATTGCCCCCCCCCCCATCAGCATGGACAAGGGCTTTATAGAGCCTGTCTTCACCAGTAATGTAAGTTTGTCCTTCTCAAGCCTTCAAACTTTGTTGTGTATATTTGGTTAGGCATGACTGCAACAGCTGTTTATTTTTGGTGTTTGCATCAAATTGCATGTTTAAAGTTTATTATGCAGTTCATAAACAAAAGTTTGTCCTTCTCAATTTAAGTTTTCAGTTGTACAACCAAGTTCCTTCTTCATACCATGTAAATTAAACTATACAGAGCAAGTGATCTTCTTTTGCACTGCATGTATGCTTCTGTTCTTCATCCGTAATCCAGTGGTGTGGTGAACCTACCCACTACAACACAATGTCATATTCTGCAATGTCTTAACTATGAACAATGTCATATCATTCTACTATTATTTAAACCGTCTCTTTATTTGCCAATCTGAAATGGGATAAATTGACAGCACACTAACCATTTATACTTATGAGTTCTTAATCTGTAATCCAGTGGTGTCGTGAAGCTGCCAACTCCTTCACAATGTCATTTCCTGCCATGTCTTGACCTGAACAATACCATATTGTGTTAATGCAATTTTAAACTGTGTCACTTTATTCGTCAGTAAGAAATGTGATGAATTGTTAGCACTGATACTTTTATGTGCAAAACCTGTCATCTGTCTGCTTGTTTATCTTTCAGAGTGAGGAAGATATAAGTGTTGAACAAGCGCAGTCTCATCATCTTGCTCAGGTGGTTGCGCTGCAGCTCGCCAGCAGGGCTAAGCTTTCTTGAACTCTATTGAAGTGCTGTCGGTTTTGTATATTATTTTGTCGGCGTGTTTATTTGCACTGGTGGCGATCTTTGATGCCCAGTGTATGTAATCTGCTGTCTGCTTGTGCTTTATTATCATAGTGGCGAACTTTGATGCCCAGTGGATGTAATATGCCGTAATTTCTTTATTGTATAGTCTAGGTTTTTTCTTATTCACGATGCTGCAGTTATTTTACTGCATATATATCCTGTCTTCGCAGTAAACTGGCCAAACTGTAAAATTACGGTACATAATCGGGCCGTCATGCAATCACGATGTATGATCCGCATCATGGGCCTCGTCAAACTGGCCCACTAGTAGATTCGGGCCTTTAATAGGCCGAGTAACCCCCGGCCCTCTTTTTGCAAGAAAACTCAATGGGCTTTTAGGAGGCTGAGAAGTAGGTTGGGCCTGAAACGTGCCGAACAGCTCACGGGCCGGCAGCAGCCCGAAATGGACCCCGGCCCATGATTGTGCGAATCAAATCACGGGCTTTTAACAGGCCAAAATTGTCTCGGTCCTTGTTTGGCCCAATCAGATATCGGCTGCGAGCAGGCCGGATGCAAACCGGGCCGTAGTTAGGCCCAACTATATGACGGGCTTTTAACATGCCGAAATTGATAT
Source organism: Triticum aestivum (assembly GCF_018294505.1). Lineage (NCBI taxonomy): Eukaryota > Viridiplantae > Streptophyta > Magnoliopsida > Poales > Poaceae > Triticum > Triticum aestivum. The sequence continues at coordinate 251,658,688 of NC_057802.1, read as the reverse complement.
AGGGCCGAAATGTTAAACGGGCCCTTAACAGGCCGAAACTAATATCAGGCTGAATTACTAAATGGGCCTTTAGCAAGTGGGCCCAAAAGCATAGCGTCCAGTTAACGGGCCCAATCTGATATGGGCCATAATTGAGGCCAAAGCCTCTTAAAGGGCCAGACCTGATTTGGGCCATGATTTGGCCTAGAACGTGGGAGGCTTTTAACGGGCCGGATCTCATATGGGCCATTATTAGGCCCGGAACGTGGCAGGCCATTAATGGACCGGATCAAATATGGGCCGACATTTGGCCCAAAACAAGGCAGCCAGTTAATGGGCCGGCCTACTAGGGTCCTCAAAATCTTGTGGGCCTACAGCTAGGCCGGCCCATTAGTGTCGGCGAAATCTCGTGGGCCTTTAGCTGGGCCGGCCCATTATGATCCGCAAGAATTTTGTGGGCCTTTACCTGGGCCGGCCCATTATGGCACACAAAAATCTTGTGGGCCTTTACCTGGGCCGGCCCATTATGGCCCGCGAAATCTTGTGGGCCTTTAGCTGGGCCAGCCCATTATGGTCCGCAAAATCTCGTGGGCCTTTAGCTGGGCCGACCCATTATGGTCCGCAAAATCTTGTGGGCCTTTAGTTGGGCCAGCCCATTTAAACTTGATGGGCTGTGCCACGTGTCGACGTATCATAAGCGCCTTCTGTCCAATGAGTGGATGACATCTGTCCCAACGATGAGCCGACACGTGTTTCCTCCAGCCAATGATGATTTTACACGTGGAAAATCCCCATTGGTCGCGGCTGTTAACGGGTTATCGGATCCAAAACCCGACCTGATAGCTTAACGGCGTTCCGTTACGGTGGATGCCACGTGTCGGTCACCCTTGACGAAAGCACTTCTGTGACGCGCGATTTATCGTCATGGAAGTGGACACTTCCATGATGATAATTTTGGTAATGTCATGGAACACTTCTACGACAGCACAGGTATGATTATCTTGATTCTGTCATAAATTTGTCATGGATGTACATGCATGAAAAAAAACGCGACCTACTGTGGCAAACACGTATCATCACGGAAGTGTATTTTTTTGTAGTGTTGGTTTTTGCATTGCCTTGGTTTGGATTTTGGAATCATTTCAAATGGACTTGTCACTTGGGCATACCCTTGGCTTTCACCCAAGTGACCTATCTACTTCCCATTCAACCTTATCGCTCTGATAAATCCCCAAAATAATCAAATGAATATTTTTCATAAAGGAAAAATATTCATTTTCCTTCGTGAAACACTTTTCAGAAACTTGTGCTCCGAAGCAACCCTCATTTTTAATGCTCCTAAAAATCTGAGATAATTCCTGAATATTCTTTGGACCTTGGCACATCTTCCCAAGCAAAAATATTGCCTGACTTTCTGTAATATTTTTGCTATAGAAAATCATTTCTCGTCTGGACCAGAAATGCACATTGTACAACAAGTGCATTTTTCCTTGATCTTTTGGCCCTGATCTTTCTTGAGCTTAACTACCCTCCTAAGAGAACCTAAACCCCAGGAGATCAGCACTAATGGCCATCTAGAAGCCAGCCAAACTTGGCGACCAAGTTTCTGGTCAGACACTTGCTAACTTGGTTGAGTCAATTCTGGTCGGCCTGGGTATGACCTTTCAACTTTCCTAGACTAAACACTGCATGAACAAGACCGTAGACAAGGTTTGGACACGTTTGGGCGTCGTCTTGACCATGCCAGCGTGGTGACTGCGTGAAGACACGGTGCCTGGCAGCTACTCGACGCGCTCTGGGTGTCGCCATCTCCTCTGTTCAACGCGTGCTTGATCCAGCGCTCGTCGACGACTGCCGCGCCACGCCACTAGCCCCGACCCATCACCCTTGACCTCTCCCTAGTACTCGCCGATGCCAGAGACGCTGCAGCAAGCACGGGCACGTCGCGACCAAAAGCCACAGTGCGCGCGTGCACTTGTCCGCTTCCCCCCTGCGTCCTGTGCTCGTCCACGAGCGTGGACAGCCTCCCACAGCGACGCTGCACGCCTGCCCCCTCGCACTGGAGCGCTTCATCACCGTTCATCGGCTTCCAGAGAGCTCCGGCGGCGACACGTTACCTCCCCTCGCTCCGGCTATATATAGAGCCTCCCTCCTCGTTTCGTAGCCACGCACCACTCCTCACCACCTCCACGAACACGTAGAAGGGCCACAGCCCGGTCGGGCAGGCCTCTAGAGAACTCCGGCGACCTCCGCAGCTCGGCCACCTCACTCTGGTGCCTCTCGAGCTCGACTAGCTGCTCGGGCGTGGCATTGGAGGTCTCTTGGTGCCATCTGGATGCTGTTGAGCCCCCGGAGCCGCCTCTAGCCGTCGTCTTCATCCACTCGGGTGAACCCTGTCCGCCACCGAAGCTTGCGAGCTTGACCACGAGCAGCTCCGGTCATCCCATGGCAAGCCATGGGTACGGGCAGGTGCGCCGTGAGCCCAGCTTCAATCCTATCACTCTAAACTGGCCTCAAACCCCCATCTCGCCGGCGTGCGCTCCGGCGAAGCACCGTCGCGTTCGGATCTCGTTTCCCCTCTCTCTCTCTCCTGATGTGCGGCGCCCGCCGGTTAGCCTCACCACTCGCGCCCGAAGCCGTATGAGTGGATGCGTATTTC